>NW_028317975.1:5427500-5542500 GCF_062004578.1 Staurois parvus
CACACTACAGAGTCTGACACATGCTCTAATGACTTAGCAGGTTACAGAGAAAGACCCTTGCTCACTATGTGGAAGCAGTGGTCTCTCTATAGGGGTTTTGCACGTGCCCCAGTGAGTCCGCAGGTTGTAGAGAAGGATGCTTGCTCACTATGTGGAAGCAGTGGTCTCTCTACAGGGGTCCGAGACCTGCCCTAATGAGTCAGCAGGTTGCAGAGAAGGTCCCTTGCTCACTATGTGGAAGCAGCGGTCTCTCTACAGGGGTCCAACACATGACCTATTAGGTCAGTAGGTTGCAGAAAAGGACCCTTGCTCACTATGTGGAAGCAGTGGTCTCTCTACAGAGGTCTGACACGTGTCCTAATGAGTCAGCAGGTTGCAGAGAAGGACCCTTGCTCACTATGTGGAAGCAGTGGTCTCATTACAGGGGTCCGACACATGACCCAATGAGTCAGCAGGTTGCAGAGAAGGACCCTTGCTCACTATGTGGAAGCAGTGGTCTCTCTACAGGGGTCCGACACATGACCCAATGAGTCAGCAGGTTGCAGAGAAGGACCCTTGCTCACTGTATGGAAGCAGTGGTCTCTCTACAGAGGTCCGACACATGACCCAATGAGTCAGCAGGTTGCAGAGAAGGACCCTTGCTCACTATGTGGAAGCAGTGGTCTCTCTACAGGGATCCGACACATGACCCAATGAGTTAGCAGGTTGCAGAGAAGGACCCTTGCTCACTATGCGGAAGCAGTGGTCTCTCTACAGAGGTCCGACACATGACCCAATGAGTCAGCAGGTTGCAGAGAAGGACCCTTGCTCACTATGCGGAAGCAGTGGTCTCTCTACAGAGGTCCGACACATGACCCAATGAGTCAGCAGGTTGCAGAGAAGGACCCTTGCTCACTATGTGGAAGCAGTGGTCTCTCTACAGGGATCCGACACATGACCCAATGAGTTAGCAGGTTGCAGAGAAGGACCCTTGCTCACTATGCGGAAGCAGTGGTCTCTCTACAGAGGTCCGACACATGACCCAATGAGTCAGCAGGTTGCAGAGAAGGACCCTTGCTCACTATGTGGAAGCAGTGGTCTCTCTACAGGGATCCGACACATGACCCAATGAGTTAGCAGGTTGCAGAGAAGGACCCTTGCTCACTATGCGGAAGCAGTGGTCTCTCTACAGAGGTCCGACACATGACCCAATGAGTCAGCAGGTTGCAGAGAAGGACCCTTGCTCACTATGCGGAAGCAGTGGTCTTTGCTCTCCATCTACCAATGTGTAAAACATCTATTTAAGCTTTTTTTTCAAGGCATGCTCATTGTGATTGGCTCAGACACGTCACATGTTTACTTCAATACTGCAACTGTGTCACGTAACTACAATACAATTACAGCAGAAAAACAAACTTACTGTCTCCATAACAACGCAAAGGACCGATTTTCCACGCCGCCTCTGAGCCCGATCTGTTGGTGTCAGTGATCACAATTTGAGAGAGCGGCAAATGCTCTTTGAAGGTCAGGAATCCGGTGTCATTGGTCCTGAAATACACAATAAAAATGTCTGCAATCTCACGGAAAATGTTATTTTCTTTTTTTTTTACAATAATTTTTACTTTTTTTTCACAGGGTACCTTTTCTTGTGGATTTTGTTTTTCGCCAAACGACAAAATTTAAAAGGTACGAGTAATAATGCAAAACATTAGAACTGGGAAGAAAATCGCAGAATAACATTCGTTTTTACCCCAATTCACACAAAATGAACGCACACGCAGGTTTACAGGACTAAAGGCCCCCACAGTTATTACAGGTGCACCCCACAGTCAGGGGCGGACTGACCATTTAGCCACTCGGGCACTGCCCGAGGGCCCGGGGTTAGTGGGGGGCCCTATGAAATGCCTCTAGTACCTTTCATAGGCTTTTTTGGGTGTGCTTTGAGTGTGGGCAACGACACAGGGGTCCCAAGATTTCCTAATGCCCGGGGGCCTCATGAGCAGGGGCGGACTGACCATTTGGAAACTCGGGCACTGCTCGAGGGCCGAGGTCAGTAGGGGGCCCCATGAGATGCCCCTGGTACCTTTTTCATAGGCTTGTTTGAGTTTGCGCAAGGACACAGGGGCCCCATGATCCCCTATTGCCCGGGGGCCCCATGAGTTGTCAGTCCGCCCCTGCCCATGAGTTGTCAGTCCGCCCCTGATTACAGGTGCAACCCACAGTCTACGCTTCCGATCGAATGCGGATACTGTTAGCGGGTTTTTCTGTTCATTGAATGTTCAGGAGTCTTTTGGATCGAATGTTCTTATGGCTCATTTCTCTTAGGATCGAATGTTAGAGATTGTTACATTCCTTCTGCAAGAGGCAATACGTGGAAACTGACACTTCACACACATTACTAGACATGTACGGTTCGTTTCGTTTCAAATTTGGACAAATTTTTTGGTATTCGGACATTCGCATGTCTCCGAATTTTCTAATTACCGTATGTTAGTAACAAATCTGAAATAACAAAAACGAAAATTTGAAAGAAATTTTTAATTCAAATCTAATTAAAATCTATGAAAAGAATAGAATAGAACATAAGAGAACAGAGCATATTAGAATATAATAAAATAGATTAGAATAGAATAAAATAGAACAGAAAATAAAAGAATAGAATAGAAAAACAATGACTAGGAATGTAATATAAAAGAATAGAAAAACAATGACTAAGAATGTAATATAAAAGAATAGAATAGAAAATAACTGTCTTCCTAAATTTAAAATTTTGAATAGAATAAATGTGAATACTGTAGATTAGAATAGAATAGAAAAGGAGAGGCTAGAAAAGAAAATTGAATAACACAAAGAAAATAACTAAATAAATTCAAATTTAAATAGATATTTGTATCTCTCTTTACAGCATGCTTGTAAAACACACAGATAACTCCTTCCTGCCCAGTGCCAATAATACAGTGTCAGTGCTTTTTATTAGCACTGAACACTGTATTGGTGTCACTGGGGATGTCAGTGACACCAGGTCAGTCCCCCCCCAGTGTCAGAATTCCCGCCGCAGTCCCGCTATAAGTCGTTGATAGCCGCCATTACTAGTATAAAAAAATAAATAAAAATAGAATTTCCAGTATCTTTCCCGCCATTTGTAAACGCTATAACTTTCACGTAAACCAATTAATTTACACGTATTGGGATTTTTTTTTTTTTTTTATAGCGAAGACAATGAGCAGAATACATTTTGGCCTAAATATATGCCGAAATTAGATGTTTAAAATGTTTTTATTGGACAAAAAAAAGTCGAAAATCTATATTTTTTTTTTCAAAATTGTTGGTCTTTTTTTGTTTATAAAGTAAAAAAATAAAAAATGCAGAGGCGATCAAATACCATCGAAAGCTCAATTTGTGGGGAAAAAAAGGACATAAATTTAATTTGGGTGCAGCATTGCATGACCGTGCAATTGTCAGTAAAAGTAACGCAGCGCCGGAACGCAAAAATAGTCAGTTCCCCCCCCCCAGTGTCAGAATGCCCGCCGCAGTCCCGCTATAAGTCGCTGATCGCCGCCATTACTAGTATAAACAAAAAAAAGCCAGTATCTATACCGCCATTTGTAGACGCTACAACTTTCACGTCAACCGTTTAAGTTACACGTATTGGGATTTTTTTCCTCTCTTTTTTTTTTTAGCAAAGACACGGAGCAGAATACATTTTGTCCTAAATTTATGACGAAATTTGAATTTAAATTTTTTTTTATCGGACATGTTTGATTGCAAATAGTAAAAAAAAAAGTAAAAAAAAACCAACAAAAAAAAACAAAAACAAAAAAATATATATATATATTCAAAATTGGCTGTTTTTTCTTGTTTATTACACAGAAAATAAAAATCGCAGAGGCGATCAAATACCACCGAAAGCTCAATTTGTGGGAAAAAAAAGAACGTAAATTTCATTTGGGTGCAGCATTGCATGACCGTGCAATTGTCAGTAAAAGTAATGCAGCACCGGAACGCAAAAATAGTCAGTCAGTCCCCCCCCCAGTGTCAGAATGCCCGCTGCAGTCCCGCTATAAGTCGCTGATCGCCGCCATTACTAGTATAAAAAAATATTCCAGTATATATACCGCCATTTGTAGACGCTATAACTTTTACGACAACCAATTGATTTACACGTATTGGGATTTTTTCTTTTTTTTTTTTTTTTTTTTAGCAAAGACCTGGAGCAGAATACATTTTGGCCTAAAAATCTGAATTTTTAAATTTTTTTATCGGACATGTTTTATTGCAAAAAGTAAAACAAATATATATATATATTTTTTTTCTAAATTGTCACTCTTTTCTTGTTTATAAAGCAAAAAAAAAAAAAAAACGCAGTGGCGATCAAATACCACCAAAAGCTCAATTCGTTGGAAAAAAAGGACGTAAATTTCATTTGGGTGCAGCGTTGCGTGATCACGCAATTGTCAGTAAAAGTAACGCAGCACCGTAACGCAAAAATAGTCAGTCCCCCCTCCCCCCCGCAGTGTCAGAATGCCCACTGCAGTCCCTCCATAAGTTGCTGATCGCTGCCATTACTAGTATAAAAAAAAAAAAATCCAGTATCTATACCGCCATTTATAGACGCTAGAACTTTCGCGTCAACCAAATTATTTACACGTATTGGGATTTTTTTTCTTTCTTTTTTTTTTTTAGAAAAGACACGGAGCAGAATACATTTTGGCCTAAATTTATGACGAAATTTTAATTTTAATTTTTTTTATCAGACATGTTTGATTGCAAATAGTCAAAATAAAAGTAAAAAAAAACAAAAAAGAACAAACAAAAAAATATATATATATATTCAAGATTGTCTGTTTTTTCTTGTTTATAACACATACAATAAAAATCGCAGAGGCGATCAAATACCACTGAAAGCTCAATTCGTGGGAAATATAAGACGTACATTTCATTTGGGTGCAGCGTTGCATGACCGTGCAATTGTCAGTAAAAGTAACGCAGCGCCGTAACGCAAAAATAGTAATCCCCCCCCCCCGCAGTGTCAGAATGCCCCAGCTGCAGTCCCGCTATAAGTCGCTGATCGCCACCATTACTAGTATAAAAATAAAAAAATGAATAAAAATCCCGGTATCTATACCGCCATTTGTAGACGCTAGAACTTTCAAGTAAACCAATTAATTTACACAAATTGGGATTTTTTTTTTTAGCAAAGACACAGAGCAGGAATTTATTTGATTTTTAAAATTTTTTTATTGAATATGATTTATTGCAAAAAGTCTAAAATATATATATATTTTCTAAATTGTTGGTCTTTTCTTGTTTATAAAGCAAAAAAAAAAAAAAAACGCAGTGGCGATCAAATACCACCAAAAGCTCAATTCGTTGGAAAAAAAGGACGTAAATTTCATTTGGGTGCAGCATTGCGTGATCACGCAATTGTCAGTAAAAGTAACGCAGCACCGTAACGCAAAAATAGTCAGTCCCCCCTCCCCCCCGCAGTGTCAGAATGCCCACTGCAGTCCCTCCATAAGTCGCTGATCGCTGCCATTACTAGTATAAAAAAAAAAAAATCCAGTATCTATACCGCCATTTATAGACGCTAGAAATTTCGCGTCAACCAAATTATTTACACTTATTGGGATTTTTTTTCTTTCTTTTTTTTTTTTTAGAAAAGACACGGAGCAGAATACAATTTGGCCTAAATTTATGACGAAATTTTAATTTTAATTTTTTTTATCAGACATGTTTGATTGCAAATAGTCAAAATAAAAGTAAAAAAAAACAAAAAAAAACAAACAAAAAAAAATATATATATATTCAAAATTGTCTGTTTTTTCTTGTTTATAACACATACAATAAAAATCGCAGAGGCGATCAAATACCACTGAAAGCTCAATTCGTGGGAAATATAAGACGTACATTTCATTTGGGTGCAGCGTTGCATGACCGTGCAATTGTCAGTAAAAGTAACGCAGCGCCATAACGCAAAAATAGTAATCCCCCCCCCCCCCCCCGCAGTGTCAGAATGCCCCAGCTGCAGTCCCGCTATAAGTCGCTGATCGCCACCATTACTAGTATAAAAATAAAAAAATGAATAAAAATCCCGGTATCTATACCGCCATTTGTAGACGCTAGAACTTTCAAGTAAACCAATTAATTTACACAAATTGGGATTTTTTTTTTTAGCAAAGACACAGAGCAGGAATTTATTTGATTTTTAAAATTTTTTTATTGAATATGATTTATTGCAAAAAGTCTAAAATATATATATATTTTCTAAATTGTTGGTCTTTTCTTGTTTATAAAGCAAAAAAAAAAAAAAACGCAGTGGCGATCAAATACCACCAAAAGCTCAATTCGTTGGAAAAAAAGGACGTAAATTTCATTTGGGTGCAGCGTTTCATGATCACGCAATTGTCAGTAAAAGTAACGCAGCACCGTAACGCAAAAATAGTCAGTCCCCCCCCCCCCCCCGCAGTGTCAGAATGCCCACTGCAGTCCCTCCATAAGTCGCTGATCGCTGCCATTACTAGTATAAAAAAAAAAAATCCAGTATCTATACCGCCATTTATAGACGCTAGAACTTTCGCGTCAACCAAATTATTTACACGTATTGGGATTTTTTTTCTTTCTTTTTTTTTTCTAGAAAAGACACGGAGCAGAATACATTTTGGCCTAAATTTATGACGAAATTGTAATTTTAATTTTTTTTATCAGACATGTTTGATTGCAAATAGTCAAAATAAAAGTAAAAAAAAACAAACAAAAAAATATATATATATATTCAAAATTGTCTGTTTTTTCTTGTTTATAACACATACAATAAAAATCGCAGAGGCGATCAATAACCACTGAAAGCTCAATTCGTGGGAAATATAAGACGTACATTTCATTTGGGTGCAGCGTTGCATGACCGTGCAATTGTCAGTAAAATAACGCAGCGCCGTAACGCAAAAATAGTAATCCCCCCCCCCCCCCCCCGCAGTGTCAGAATGCCCCAGCTGCAGTCCCGCTATAAGTCGCTGATCGCCACCATTACTAGTATAAAAATAAAAAAATGAATAAAAATCCCGGTATCTATACCGCCATTTGTAGACGCTAGAACTTTCAAGTAAACCAATTAATTTACACAAATTGGGATTTTTTTTTTTAGCAAAGACACAGAGCAGGAATTTATTTGATTTTTAAAATTTTTTTATTGAATATGATTTATTGCAAAAAGTCTAAAATATATATATATTTTCTAAATTGTTGGTCTTTTCTTGTTTATAAAGCAAAAAAAAAAAAAAAACGCAGTGGCGATCAAATACCACCAAAAGCTCAATTCGTTGGAAAAAAAGGACGTAAATTTCATTTGGGTGCAGCGTTGCGTGATCACGCAATTGTCAGTAAAAGTAACGCAGCACCGTAACGCAAAAATAGTCAGTCCCCCCTCCCCCCCGCAGTGTCAGAATGCCCACTGCAGTCCCTCCATAAGTTGCTGATCGCTGCCATTACTAGTATAAAAAAAAAAAAATCCAGTATCTATACCGCCATTTATAGACGCTAGAACTTTCGCGTCAACCAAATTATTTACACGTATTGGGATTTTTTTTCTTTCTTTTTTTTTTTAGAAAAGACACGGAGCAGAATACATTTTGGCCTAAATTTATGACGAAATTTTAATTTTAATTTTTTTTATCAGACATGTTTGATTGCAAATAGTCAAAAAAAAAGTAAAAAAAACCAAAAAAAAACAAACAAAAAAATATACAGTATATATATATTCAAAATTGTCTGTTTTTTCTTGTTTATAACACATACAATAAAAATCGCAGAGGCGATCAAATACCACTGAAAGCTCAATTCGTGGGAAATATAAGACGTACATTTCATTTGGGTGCAGCGTTGCATGACCGTGCAATTGTCAGTAAAAGTAACGCAGCGCCGTAACTCAAAAATAGTAATCCCCCCCCCCCGCAGTGTCAGAATGCCCCAGCTGCAGTCCCGCTATAAGTCGCTGATCGCCACCATTACTAGTATAAAAATAAAAAAATGAATAAAAATCCCGGTATCTATACCGCCATTTGTAGACGCTAGAACTTTCAAGTAAACCAATTAATTTACACAAATTGGGATTTTTTTTTTTAGCAAAGACACAGAGCAGGAATTTATTTGATTTTTAAAAATTTTTTATTGAATATGATTTATTGCAAAAAGTCTAAAATATATATATATTTTCTAAATTGTTGGTCTTTTCTTGTTTATAAAGCAAAAAAAAAAAAAAAACGCAGTGGCGATCAAATACCACCAAAAGCTCAATTCGTTGGAAAAAAAGGACGTAAATTTCATTTGGGTGCAGCGTTGCGTGATCAATTGTCAGTAAAAGTAACGCAGCGCCGTAACGCGAAAATAGTCAGTCCCCCCCCCCCCCGCAGTGTCAGAATGCCCGCCGCAGTCCCGCTATAAGTCGCTGATCGCCGCCATTACTAGTATAAAAAAATAATTAAATAAAAATCTCAGTATCTATACCGCCATTTCTAGACGCTAGAACTTTCACGTCAAACAATTGATTTACACGTATTGGGAATTTTTTTTAGCACACACACGGAGCAGAATACATGTTGGCTGAAATTTATTTGATTTTTTAAAATTTTTTATTGAATATGTTTTATTGCAAAAAGTCAAAAATATATATATTTTTTCAAAATTGTCAGTCTTTTTTGTTTATAACGTAAAAAATAAAAAACGCAGAGGCAATCAAATACCCCCAAAAGAAAGCTCCATTTACTGGGGAAAAAAAGGACATAAATTTCATTTATGTAGAGCGTTGCACGATTGCACAATTGTCAGTTAAAGTGACGCAGCACAGTACTGCAAATTAGATTTTTAAATTTTTTTATTGGATATGTTTTATTGCAAAAAGTCAAAAATATATTTTTTTTTTTTCAAAATTGTTCATCTTTTTTTGTTTATAATGCAAAAAATGAAAACCATAGAGGTGATCAAATACCCCAGAAAGAAATCTCCATTTATGGGGAAAAAAGGATGTAAATTTAATTTATGTAGAGTGTCGCATGACAGCGAGATTGTCAGCAAAAGTAACGCAGTGCCGTACAGCAAATTTGATTTTTAATTTTTTTTTATTGGATATGTTTTTATTGCAAAAAGTCGAAAATATATCTTTTTTTTCAAAATTATTCGTCTTTTTTTGTTTATAATGCAAAAAAATAAAAACCGTAGAGATGATCAAATACCCCTGAAAGAAAGCTCCATTTACTGGGGAAAAAAGGGATGTAAATTTAATTTATGTAGAGTGTCGCATGACTGCGCAATTGTCAGTAAAAGTAGCACAGCGCCGTACTGCAAATTTGATTTTTAATTTTTTTTTATTGGATATGTTTTATTGCAAAAAGTCAAAAATATATATTTTTTTTTCAAAATTGTTCGCATTTTTTGTTTATAACGTAAAAAATAAAAAACACAGACGCAATCAAATACCCTGAAAGAAAGCTCCATTCATTGAGGAAAAAGGACGTAAATTTCATTTATGTAGAGCGTTGCATGACCGCGAGATTGTCAGTAAAGGTAACGCAGCACCGTAACGCAAATTTAATTTTTTACATTTTTTATTGGATATGTTTTATCGCAAAAAGTCGAAAATATATATATTTTTTTCAAAATTCTTCATTTTTTTTTGTTTATAAAGTAAAAAATAAAAAACGCAGAGGACGATCAAATACCCCGATAGAAAGCTCCATTCACTGGGAAAAAGGCGTAAATTTCATTTATGTAGAGCGTTGCATGACCGCGAGATTGTCAGTAAAAGTAACGCAGCACCGTAACGCAAATTTAATTTTTTACATTTTTTTATTGGATATGTTTTATCGCAAGAAGTCGAAAATATATATTTTTTTTCAAATTCTTCATCTTTTTTTGTTTATAAAGTAAAAAAAAAAAAAACGCAGAGGCGATCAAATACCCTGAAAGAAAGCTCCATTCACTGGGAAAAAAGGACGTAAATTTAATATATGTAGAGTGTCGCATGACCGCACAATTGTCAGTTAAAGTAACGCAGCGCTGTGTCGCTGAATGAAAAAAAGGCCTGGCCAGGAAGGGGGGGGGGGGGGGAATCATCTGGAAGGAAAGGGGTTAACCAAATGGGGACCCTGGATATAGGAAGTAAGGCATTAAAAAAAAGGCATCTAATTTTCGCGGCGACCGTTGCGCTGGTATAATCGGTGACACGCTCTGCATCTGAGCAGCCGCTCCAACAGTTAACCCTTGTTAACCTCCTATAAACGATCGTCAGCCATAATTAGCGCCTTCCTCTCCTTTTTTTCCTCCGGTATAATTTTTTTTTATAGCCGATTCTTTTTTTCTTTTTTTTTTTTTTCTTTTTCATGTTTAATTTTTCTTTCAGGAATTTGTTAGCTTTCTTTTTTTTGCTTTTTTTTTCTTTTTGATGTTTAATTTTTCTTTCAGAAATTTATTAGCATTTTGTCTTTTTTTTTTTTTTCTTTTTGATGTTTAATTTTTCTTTCAGAAATTTATTAGCATTTTGTCTTTTTTTTTTTTCTTTTTGATGTTTAATTTTTCTTTCAGGAATTTGTTAGCTTTCTTTTTTTTGCTTTTTTTTTCTTTTTGATGTTTAATTTTTCTTTCAGAAATTTGTTAGCTTTTTGTCTTTTTTTTTTTCTTTTTGATGTTTAATTTTTCTTTCAGAAATTTATTAGCTTTTTTTCTTGTTTTTTTTTTTCTTTTTGATGTTTAATTTTTCTTTCAGGATTTTGTTAGCTTTCTTTTTTTTTTGCTTTTTGATGTTTAATTTTTCTTTCAGAAATTTATTAGCTTTTTTTCTTGTTTTTTTTTTTCTTTTTGATGTATAATTTTTCTTTCAGGATTTTGTTAGCTTTTTTTCTTGTTTTTTTTTCTTTTTGATGTTTAATTTTTCTTTCAGGAATTTGTTAGCTTTCTTTTTTTTGCTTTTTTTTTCTTTTTGATGTTTAATTTTAGCTTTCAGGAATTTGTTAGCTTTTTTTCCTTTTTTTTTTTTTTGATGTTTAATTTTTCTTTCAGGAATTTGTTAGCTTTCTTTTTTTTTTTTCTTTTTTTTTCTTTTTTTTTCTTTTTGATGTTTAATTTTTCTTTCAGGAATTTGTTAGCTTTCTTTTTTTTGTTTTTTTTTTTGCTTTTTGATGTTTAATTTCTCTTTCAGGAATTTGTTAGCTTTCCTTTTTTTTTTTTGCTTAAATGTGTTCACTTTGATAGAATCATATTAGGGCTACACTGACATTTAATTTTAACTCCCCTAGATGCCAGCCACATTTTCACCATAAAAAAAAATGCTTGTAAAAGTGTGTGCCGCGTTTACCCGCGTCAGGCCGTTAATCAATTGAATTGGTCAAAATAAATAATTTATTCTGGATATTGACATCAATTAACGCTCAAGCGCTAAATACGACTAGCGTTCAGCGCTTTTAAGCGCGTCACATTTTTTTTCTGCCGAAATATTGCTGCTGCAAGCAGGGGCGGACTGACCATTTGGAAACTCGGGCACTGCCCAAGGGCCCAGGGTCAGTAGGGGGCCCCATGAGATGCTCCTGGTACCTTTTTCATAGGTTTTTTTGAGTTTGGACAAGGACACAGGGGCCCCATGATCCCCTATTGCCCGGGGGCCCCATGAGTTGTCAGACCGCCCCTGCCTCCCACTGACACCAACAATGAGGTACCATTCCTCCCACTGACACCAATGATGGGGCACTATTCCTCCCACTGACACCAATGATGGGGCACTATTCCTCCCACTGATACCAATGATGGGGCACTATTCCTTCCACTGACACCAATGATGGGGCACTATTCCTTCCACTGATACCAATGATGGGGCACTATTCCTCCCACTGACACCAATGATGGGGCACTATTCCTCCCACTGACACCAATGATGGGGCACTGATTCCTCCCACTGATACCAATGATGGGGCACTATTCATCCCACTGACACCAATGATGGGGCACTATTCCTCCCACTGACACCAATGATGGGGCACTATTCCTCCCAATGACACCAATGATGGGGCACTATTCCTCCCACTGACACCAATGATGGGGCACTATTCCTCCCACTGACACCAATGATGGGGCACTATTCCTCCCTCTGAAACCAACGATGAGGCACTATTCCTCCCACTGACACCAATGATGGGGCACTATTCCTCCCACTGACACCAATGATGGGGCACTATTCCTCCCTCTGACACCAACGATGAGGCACTATTCCTCCCACTGACACTAATGATGGGGCACTATTCCTCCCACTGATACCAATGATGGGGTACTATTCCTCCCACTGACACCAACGATGAGGCACTATTCCTCCCACTGACACCAATGATGGGGCACTATTCCTCCCACTGACACCAATGATGGGGCACTATTCCTCCCACTGACACCAACGATGAGGCACTATTCCTCCCACTGACACCAATGATGAGGCACTATTCCTCCCACTGACACCAATGATGGGACACTATTCCTCCCACTGACACCAATGATGGGACACTATTCCTCCCACTGACACCAATGATGGGACACTATTCCTTCCACTGACACCAATGATGGGACACTATTCCTCCTACTGACACCAATGATGGGGCACTATTCCACCCACCGACACCAACAATCAAGCACTATTTCTCCCACTAACAAGAATGGGTTACCATTCCTTCCAATGACACTAACATTGGGACACTATTCCCCCCTCCCACTAACACCAACAATGAGGCACTTTTTGATTTTTTTTTTTAACTATACAGTATGCATTTTCCCTCATGGATTGCAAAAAAAATAGAATAGAATGAGTAAATAAATTAAATATTATTAATATTTAATATTAATAAATAAATAAATAAATATATATATATATATATATATATATATATATATATATATATATATATAGTTTGTAGAATTAAATAAATAATCTTTTACATTATTGTATTATTGTTTTAATATAAATTATACATATATATATATATGTATAATTTATATTAAAACAATAATACAATAATGTAAAAGATTATTTATTTAATTCTACAAATATATATACATATATACACACACATACAGTATATATATTAAATAAACATATATTTTTGTTTTCTTTTTTTAATATATATATATATATATATTAAAATAATAATAAAAGAATGTAAAAAGATTATTTATTTCTGCAAACAATATTGTCATTAAAAATGCTTGTCTGTCCTCAAGAAAAATAATAATTCTCTGTGATAAAATGTTATTGCTGAAGCAGCAGAGCCGGCAGGAACAGAACATTTGCTGTGGCCCATAATGAGCGTACAGTTGGCGGGTTCCTATGTGCAGCTTTCTCATGAACACTCATAATTCCCCTTAGAAGCTCGCAGGGCCGGGGGCTGTCCCCTGGCCTCCCGGGGCGATGTCATCAGAAGAGAAGTACAATTTCCTCTCTTTTAGCTCTTGGTGTGGATGATGGTTTTTTTTCTCTTCTATAAGGGAATGCCATGGAGACCTCCCGCACATCTCAGATGGTGGGAAAGTCACACAGTCAGTGGGTGGGCGATATCTATCGCAGCGCAGCGTGACACACAATCCAGAAGTCATTTTGTATCTGGAGGTCAAATGGAACAAGTGCAAAGCTCAATTACTGAGGGGAAAAAAAACTAAAATATAAGAATTTTGGTCTCGGAGCGGTTGCAGAGAAGAAGTGATTTCTAACTTCTATTCTCGGCTATCTAAACAATAAATCCTGTATACAGTGATAACCTCTTGTCTAGGTATTATGGGGTATTCTATAAATGTGAAGAAAGATGGTCATAGTTACATAGTTTCATATAGTTCCATAGTTATTCTGGCTGAAAAAAGACAAAAGTCCATCCAGTTCAACCATTAAAAAAAAAAAAGTTATAATCCTACACCCACAGTTGATCCAGAGGAAGGCAAAAAATCCCAGCAAAGCACGATCCAATTTGCTCCTGCAGGGGAAAAAATTCCTTCCTGATCCCCCCGAGAGGCAATCGGATATTCCCTGGATCAACTTTCCCTGTAAATGTTATATCCAGTTATATTCTGTGTATCCAAGAAAGAATCCAGGACTTTCCTACAGCAATCCACTGAGCTGGCCACAACCAACTCTGGAGGGAGTCTATTCCACATTCTCACAGCCCTTACTGTGAAGAAACCTTTCCGTGTTTGGAGATTACATTTCTTTTCCTCCAGATGTAAAGAGGTCCCCCTTGTCCTCTGTGATGACCTCATGATCTCCACTGATGTATTTATACATCGTAATACATAAGGAGGGATATTATCTCCATGTATAATACATAAGGGGGGATATGATCACCATGTATAATACATAAGGAGGGATATGATCTCCATGTATAATACATAAGGGGGGATATGATCTCCATGTATAATACATAAGGGGGGATATGATCTCCATGTATAATACATAAGGGGGGATATGATCTCCATGTATAATCCATAAGGGGGGATATGATCTCCATGTATAATCCATAAGGGGGGATATGATCTCCATGTATAATACATAAGGGGGGGATATGATCTCCATGTATAATACATAGGGGGGGAAATGATCACCATGTATAATACATAAGGGGGGGATAGGATCTCCATGTATAATACATAAGGGGGGATATGATCTCCATGTATAATACATAAGGGGGGGATAGGATCTCCATGTATAATACATAAGGGGGATATGATCTCCATGTATAATACATAAGGGGGGATATGATCTCCATGTATAATACATAAGGGGGGGATATGATCTCCATGTATAATACATAAGGGGGGAAATGATCACCATGTATAATACATAAGGGGGGGATAGGATCTCCATGTATAATACATAAGGGGGATATGATCTCCATGTATAATACATAAGGGGGGATATGATCTCCATGTATAATACATAAGGGGGGGATAGGATCTCCATGTATAATACATAAGGGGGATATGATCTCCATGTATAATACATAAGGGGGGATATGATCTCCATGTATAATACATAAGGGGGATATGATCTCCATGTATAATACATAAGGGGGGATATGATCTCCATGTATAATACATAAGGGGGGATATGATCTCCATGTATAATACATAAGGGGGGGATATGATCTCCATGTATAATACATAAGGGGGGATATGATCTCCATGTATAATACATAAGGGGGGATATGATCTCCATGTATAATACATAAGGGGGGATATGATCTCCATGTATAATACATAAGGGGGGATATGATCTCCATGTATAATACATAATGGGGGGATATGATCTCCATGTATAATACATGAGGGGGATATGATCTCCATGTATAATACATAAGGGGGATATGATCTCCATGTATAATACATAAGGGGGGATATGATCTCCATGTATAATACATAAGGGGGATATGATCTCCATGTATAATACATAAGGGGGGGATATGATCTCCATGTATAATACATAAGGGGGGATATGATCTCCATGTATAATACATAAGGGGGGATATGATCTCCATGTATAATACATAAGGGGGGATATGATCTCCATGTATAATACATAAGGGGGGATATGATCTCCATGTATAATACATAAGGGGGGATATGATCTCCATGTATAATACATAAGGAGGGATATGATCACCATGTATAATACATAAGGGGGGATATGATCATCATGTATAATACATAAGGGGGGATATGATCTCCATGTATAATACATAAGGGGGGATATGATCTCCATGTATAATACATAAGGGGGGGATATGATCTCCATGTATAATACATAAGGGGGGAATATGAGCTCCATATATATATGCATGTTGAAATGCATTTTTATATATTACAAAATAGTACGTGAAAAATATTTTTTAAAATATATTCTTCAGATTTTTTTTAACATACAAAAAAGTCATTTTAACATATATTTGTAAATGCATTCCAAAAATGTAGATTTGTATTTTTAAAGACATTTAGTATATTTGAAATGTATCCTTAAAAATATTTTTCATTTAGACAGGATCCAATTTTACCTACCAGTCTTTGGAGTGTGAGAGGAAGTACCCGGAGGAAACTCACGCAGGCACAGGGAGAACATGCAGACACCAGGCAGGTTGTGCTGTGGTTGGGATTTGAGCCAATGACCCGAGTACTGCCAGGCGGAAGTGCTAACCATTTAGCCGCTGTGCTGCCCACTTTTGACTTTCACTTTCCTTTATTTCTACTTTTCCCAGCTAAGACTTCCCTGCCCACAGGGTGTTAATGCTGCAGATCGAAGAGCAATGCCGCCCTATTACCTGACGTGGAGAAGCAGCAGATGGACTGATCAACAGGTAACACCGCTGCTACAGGGGGGACTATGAACAGCAAGGACTGCTTTGCCAATGCTGGTGTCAGCCTCCATCAGATACCATAGATCTCATTTTCTAGTTTGTGCTGAGTTCTCCTTTAACCCCTCGTCTACCAGGCACTTTCACCCCCTTCCTGCCCAGGCCAATCTTCAGCTTTCAGCACTAAACAAACAGAAAAAAAGACCACACATTTTGAAATACATTTTTTTCTTAATTTCTGCAAGTAAGTAACTGTTATTCTTCACTGATGGGCACAGATAGGCTGCACTGATGCGCACTGATGAGGATGCATTGATGGGCACTGATGGGTACTGATGAGGATGCACTGATGGGTACTGATGGGGATGCACTGATGGGCACTGATGAGGCTGCACTGATGGGCACTGATGAGGCTGCACTGATGGGCACTGATGAGGCTGCACTGATGGGCACTGATGAGGCTGCACTGATGGGCATATATAGGCTGCACTGATGGGCACTGATGAGGATACACTGATGGGCATATATAGGCTGCACTGATGGGCACTGATGAGGCTGCACTGATGGGCACTGATGAGGCTGCACTGATGGGCACTGATGAGGCTGCACTGATGGGCACTGATGAGGCTGCACTGATGGGCATATATAGGCTGCACTGATGGGCACTGATGAGGATACACTGATGGGCATATATAGGCTGCACTGATGGGCACTGATGAGGATACACTGATGGGCATATATAGGCTGCACTGATGGGCACTGATGAGGCTGCATTGATGGACACTGATGGGTACTGATGAGGATGCACTGATGGGTACTGATGGGGATGCACTGATGGGCACAGATAGGCTGCATTGATGGGCACTGATGAGGCTGCACTGATGGGCACTGATGAGGCTGCACTGGGCACTGATGAGGATGCAATGATTGGCGTGTATAGGCTGCACTGATGAGGATGCACTGATGGGCATATATAGGCTGCACTGATGGGCACTGATGAGACTGCACTGATGGGTACTGATGAGTATGCACTGATGGGCACATATAAGCTGCACTGATGAGCACTGATGAGGTTGCACTGATGGGCACTGATGAGGATGCACTGATGGGCGCGCATAGTCTGCACTGATGAGGATGCACTGATGGGCACATATAGGCTGCACTGATGGGCACTGATGAGGCTGCACTCATGGGTACTGATGAGAATGCACTGACGGGCACATATAGGATGCACTGATGGGCACGGATGAGGCTGCACTGATGGGCACATATAGGCTGCACTGATGGGCACTGATGAGGCTGCACTGATGGGCACATATAGGATGCACTGATGGGCACGGATGAGGCTGCACTGATGGGCACATATAGGCTGCACTGATGGGAACTGATGAGGATGCACTGATGGGCACGGATGAGGTGGCACTGTTGGGCACAGATGAGGCTGCACTGATAGGCGGCACTGACGGGCACTAATAAGTGGAACTGAGCAGAAAATTGAATAGTGTCTGGCCAGCCTAAGTCACATTCATACATATATATATATTAGGGCTAATTAACCTGCCGGCAGTGTGGGAGGAAACCGGTTTAACTGGAAAAAACCAACACAGGCACAGATAGAACATGCAAATTCCAGGCAGCAAGAAACCGATTGCAATACCTAACAAAGCCCAACGTGGAGTAAATCATCTTCAAAGGCTTCTTCTTTAGGATAATAACCACGAGGCGGGAGAGTGTGATATGATTATCCATTAAAGGTATTACAATCAATTACAATTAGCTCCTTGCTTTTCTTGGGAGAGTAGATATAGATCGTCTAATGATTCGCACGGGCACGGCAGACCTTCACTCCATAAGTCGCAGGGATGACAGATACAAATGTATTACTGCATGCAATAGTGCCTCCCTATTGTGTCTCTGCTGCCAATATTCCCCGCACACCTCAACCTCCTGGTATTAATCACTTAGAAATATTGACGGCACGCCATCGATTTAATTCCAAGCTACAGGTCACAATCAATTAATATTCCATTATCGAGGTTATTCGCTTTTTTGTTCCATTATACAAAGATAAAGCGATCACCCGCATGGAAGAAAAAGATATTTGAAATATATTTTAAAAATATAACTTCCAAAATATATTGCCATATATCTGAAATGCTACAATTTTGGCCGTATTCAATACATTTCATTCTTTTTAAATATATTCTTCAGATTGTTTTTAACATATAAAAAAAGTCATTTTAACATATTTTCATATATTTTGTAATTAAAACACATTTAAACATGCAATATATTATATATATATATATATACCCCTTCAACCATACCTGGCCACATGCCCTCACCATGGGGGGGTACTGTGGGGCAGGGAGGGCTCCCCCCGAAGCACCTTGTCTCCATGACAGGGGCGGACTGGCCATTTGGAAACTCGGGCACTTCCCGAGGGCCCGGGGTCAGTAGGGGGCCCCATGAGATGCCCCTGGTACCTTTTTTATAGGCTTTTTTGAGTTTGGGCAAGGACACAGGGGCCCCATGATCCCCTATTGCCCGGGGGCCCCATGAGTTGTCAGTCCACCCCTGCTCCATGATGATGGGGAAAAGGGCCTCTTCCCCACAACCCTGACCAGTGGTTGTGGGGTCTTATCGGAATCTGGAATCCCCCTTTACCAAGAGGAAGCCCCCAGATCCCGCCCCCCCATGTGAATGAGTATGGGGTACATGGTACCACTATCCATTCACAAAAAAAAAAAAAAAAAGTTTAGTGTAACAAATTACATTTAGACAGCCTCTGACAAGTCCTTTATTAAAAATAAAAAAATGTCCCCCAAAGTGGATTCAACGTCAATCACCATGAAAGCCGTCACCGCCGACCCAAAAAAAGAAAAAAAAATCCGGTAGAATGGTGGCACTCCAGGGGCGGGTTGCCGTTCATAAACGGCACCTGCTATTTCTAGTTGTACGCGCTCCCTGGGAGTGCGCAGCACCGCGAACCGGACACAGTGAAACACCGATCGTCGGACGGGACCTCTGTACGAGGTCCCGATCATGTGATCACTGATTGGCGAATCAGTGATCACATGCAAAGTAGTAAGCAAGATGTCACTTGTGACATCATTGCTTACTACGTGTGAAATCTGTGAATGATCACAGAGGTCACATGGTACAAGGCCATTCACAGCAGCCTCGTACCATGTGACAAGCTGTGACCAATCACAGCTCTCACAGTATTTCTCAATGGCTGCAAGAATGCAGACAGAAAAATTATTGCTTTTACATCCTATATGGGTGTAAAAGCATTCACTGTAAAAAAAAAAAAATATTCATCACCCCCCACAAGTAGTACAGTGTCACCATGGTGACACTGTACTGCTAAGGTGACAGTATGTAAAAAAAAACATAAATAATAATTTAAAAAAATAAAATAAAATGTAAAAAAAAGTTTAAAAATTATAATTTTTGCTTATAACTAATTTGGCGTATTTTTTTTTTTTACTAAAAAGATAACAGAATAAATTTTGGCCAAGCTTTATGATGAAATATTATTTATTTGCAAAATTTTATAAGAAAAACACTTTTTTCAAAATTTTTGGACATTTTCATTTATATAGCAAAAAAAAATAAAAATCCCAGCAGTGAATAAATACCCCCAAAATAAAGCTTTATCTTTCTCAAAAAAATGCTACAAAATTCCTATGGGTACAGTGTTGCATGACCGCGCAATTGTCAAAGTGTGATAGCGCTGAAAGCTGAAAATTGCCCTGGACAGGAAGGGGGTGAAAGTGTCCGGGCTGGAAGGGGGGGAAAGTGTCCGGGCTGGAAGGGGGGGAAAGTGTCCGGACTGGAAGGGGGGGAAAGTGTCCGGGCTGGAAGGGGGGGAAAGTGTCCGGACTGGAAGGGGGGGAAAGTGTCCGGACTGGAAGGGGGGGAAAGTGTCCGGACTGGAAGGGGGTGAAAGTGTCCGGACTGGAAGGAGATGAAAGTGTCCGGACTGGAAGGAGATGAAAGTATCCGGGCTGGAAGGGGGGGAAAGTGTCCGGACTGGAAGGGGGTGAAAGTGTCCGGACTGGAAGGGGGTGAAAGTGTCCGGACTGGAAGGGGGTGAAAGTGTCCGGACTGGAAGGGGGGGAAAGTGTCCGGACTGGAAGGAGATGAAAGTGTCCGGGCTGGAAGGGGGGGAAAGTGTCCGGACTGGAAGGGGGTGAAAGTGTCCGGACTGGAAGGGGGTGAAAGTGTCCGGACAGGAAGTAGTTAAATAGGGTGATGACGTCACAAGGGGTGGGATCTCCCTCCCGCCCCTTGTGACATCATCATACCCTGCAATTGGACAAAGCATTGCACCTGACCAACGGTTTGGACAATCACAGTGCACTGTCAGGGTGCAGTGCATTGTGGGGTGAAGAGCCTGCCGAACGCCTGTACCATTCGTGTGTTCAATGAACACAAGAACGGCCCATATTTGACTCGAACATGCAGCCCATCACTGCTGACCACCATTGTAAGGGAACGCTTCAAGGC
This sequence comes from Staurois parvus, assembly GCF_062004578.1. Taxonomy (NCBI): domain Eukaryota; kingdom Metazoa; phylum Chordata; class Amphibia; order Anura; family Ranidae; genus Staurois; species Staurois parvus. The sequence continues at coordinate 5,448,347 of NW_028317975.1, forward strand.
TCATTGTCTGCCTTTCTTTTCCAGTCATTATTATTATTTTTGGTATCACTAAAAATAATTTTGCCAAATATGGAAGTCGAATATGCTAAGCATGTAACATTTATTATTTTTTTAATTCTTAGATCAACTTACTGTTCACATTAGTGTACCTCATACCTAAAAGGTCTCCATGTTAACTCCTTCCCATCCATCCCTGGCACCCCAAGGTCTTTGGAAGGAACAGCCAATCACGTGACCACATTACACAGGAGTAAGGCTTTCTAGACGAAATGTGTTAGCCATCTGTGTAGTTTCTCACTATGGAGTCAATAAAGGATTTATCTTCATGGATGACACCCCTGATTGCCGGTATTACTTTGCTGCATGATCACATGACCATTGTGATTGGCTGTCACACTGGTCACATGACCAGGAGGTGGTCCTACCAGTTCTTAATCATTAATGGAGACAGAGAGCTTTGATACACTAAACTGCCAAAAGTATTGTCCCCGCCCTCCAAATCACTGGATTCAGGTGTTCCAATCCCCTCCATATCATGTGATTCAGGTGTTCCAATCCCCTCCATATCATGTGATTCAGGTGTTCCAATCCCCTCCATGGCCACAGGTGTATACAATCAAGCCCCTAGGCATGCAGACTGCTTCTACAAACATTGGTGAAAGAATGGGTCGCTCTCAGGAGCTCAGTGACTCCAAGCGTGGTCCCGTGATAGGTGGCCACCTGGGCAATAAGTCCATCCGGGACATTTCCTGGCTACTAAATATTCCACGCTCAACTGTTAGTGGGATTATAACAAAGTGGAAGCAACTGGGAACAACAGCCACTCAGCCACCAAGTGGTAGGTCACGTCACATGACAGAGCGGGGTCAGCGCATGCTGAAGCGCACAGTGCGCAGAAGTCGCCAACTGTCTGCAGAGTCAATAGATAAAGATCTCCAAACTTAGTGTGGCCTTCAGATTAGCACAACAACAGTGTGTAGAGAGCTCCATGGAATGGGTTTCCATGGCCGAGCAGCTGCATCCAAGCCTTACATCACCAAGTGCAATGCAAAGTGTCGGATGCTGTGGTGTAAAGCACACCGCCACTGGACTCTAGAGTAGTGGTGTGACCAATCACATTTCTCTGTCTGGCAAACCCATGGACATGTCTGAGTTTGGTGGTTGCCAGGAGAACGGTACTTGCCTGACTGCATTGTGCCAAGTGTAAAGTTTGGTGGAGGGGGGATTATGGTGGGGGGTTGTTTATCAGGGGTTGGGCTTGGCCCCCTAGTTCCAGTGAAGGGAACTCTTACGGCATGAGCATACCAAGACATTTTGGACATTTTCATGCTCCCAACTTTGTGGGAAGAGTTTGGGGATGGCCCCGTCCTGTTCCAACATGACTGCCCACCAGTGCACAAAGCAAGGTCCATAAAGACATGGAGGAGCCAGTTTGGGGTGGAGGAACATGACTGTCCTGCACAGAGTCCTGACCTCAACCCCATAGAACACCTTTGGGATGAATTAGAGCGGAGACTGCGAGCCAGGCCTCCTCCCTCGACATCAGTGCCTGACCTGACAAATGTGCTTCTGGAAGAATGGTCCAACCTTCCCATAGACACCCTCCTAAACCTTGTGGACGGCCTTCCCAGAAGAGTTGAAGCTGTTATAGCTGCAAAGGGCGGGGCCAACTCAATATTGAACCCTACGGACTAAGACTGGGGGGTCATTAAAGGTCATGTGTGTGGAAAGGGCGGGGCCAACTCAATATTGAACCCTACGGACTAAGAATGGGGGGCCATTAAAGGTCATGTGCGTGGAAAGGCCGGCCAACCAATACTTTTGCATTACAGGGGAAAGGTTTGGAAAGGCCGTCCTGAAACTATCTACATTCAGTTTGTTTCCCAAGTGTTATTGCTACCCACAGTAATGACTTCATAACCAGACTGTTCCGGGGCCCTCTGTGGCCCTCTGTGGCCCATTACAAGTCACATGGCATTTCTATTTGCTCACGTTTAGCTCAAGGTCCAAATTTACTGGACCGTGATCTTTGTCTTACCAGTCGTGTCTGTCGGCGTCACAGTTGCAGTAATATCTCATGTCGATGCAGCTCTCCTCCATCCCGCAGGCGCACTGCCCAGGCAAGGACCCGCCCCAGTAGGTGTGTCTCTCGTTACCTCTTCCAATCCACCACGTGTACGGGTTTCCACCTGCAAACAACATAGACTGATGGTAAAATATCGGACAAAAATCTGACAGATACAAGAATACACAAAGACTCCCATTTCTCATTTGTTGAATTGGAAGTCTCTGTCACTTTGCACTCTCCTCCTATTGGCATGCCTCTTGTATGCACATGGGCACTGCTGCTTAATCATTGGCTCCTTGTGCTGCTTCTTCCACTCCGAGCCTGAGCTCTGCTGTACAGGCATTTACTAAGGTACTGGGCACACGGAAGAACAGGAGAGCACGGGAACCAATGCAGGCAGCTAGAAAAGGATGGGGGGGGGGGGGAGGGACTTTCTCACTAAAGGAGGCGGGATCACTTTTACAGAACAGCAGATTGCCGGCTGTAACAATGGATCCCAAACTCATGACTGCAGCTAAAAGCTTGTTTTAACCGCTTCCAGTCCAGAATGTTTTTTTGTGTTTGTTTCCTTCTCCTTCTACAAAGTTACAATGTACAGTCTGATCAATGGGAGTTATAGCTGCAAAGGGCGGGGCCAACTCAGTATTGAACCCTACGGACTAAGACTGGGAGGGCATTAAAGGTCATGTGTGTGGAAAGGCCGGCCAACCAATACTTTTGCATTACAGGGGAAAGGTTTGGAAAGGCCGTCCTGAAACTATCTACATTCAGTTTATTTCCCAAGTGCTATTGCTACCCACAGTAATGACTTCATAACCAGACAGTTCCGGGGTCCTCTGTGGCCCATTACAAGTCACAAGGCATTTGCATTTGCCGCCTCCTCCTTCTACAAAGTTACAGTGTACAGTCTGATCACAGGGGGAGGGGAGACTGAGTAAATGTTTCATCCACCTTCTACAAAGTTACGATGTACAGTCTGATCACTGGGGGAGGGGAGACTGAGGGAATGACTCCTCCTCCTTTTACAAAGGTACAATGTACAGTGTGATCACTGGGGCAGGGGAGACTGAGGGAATGACTCCTCCTCCTTTTACAAAGGTACAATGTACAGTGTGATCACTGGGGGAGGGGAGACTGAGGAAATGCCTCCTCCTCCTTCTACAAAGTTACAGTGTACAGTCTGATCACTGGGGGAGGGGAGACTGAGGGAATGACTCCTCCTCCTTTTACAAAGGTACAATGTACAGTGTGATCACTGGGGGAGGGGAGACTGAGGAAATGCCTCATCCTCCTTCTACAAAGTTACAATCTACAGTCTGATCACTGGGGGGGAGGGGGGACTGAGGAAATGTTTCATCCACCTTCTACAAAGTTACAATGTACAGTCTGATCACTGGGGGAGGGGAGAATGAGGAAGTGTGAATACCCCCCCCCAACCCATACTGTCATGCCCACTTCAAAAAATGAATATATTGGAACAGAATCCTTGAAATCCTTGCGTTTGGTGGGCAGACTACTAACTCGCTGTCCAATGGTGGCCAGTCATGTGATCAGTTCCTAGTCATTTGCTGATAGGATCTCAGCTGAAGGCGGGGATTGGACGATCCAGAATCCCGCCCTACGATTGTACATTGTGGGTGGCTGATGTTCTTCTTTACAGAGACCCGGCTGAGAATTATTCATAACTTTTATTTTTTAGCACAAATTATAATTCCTTCCAATGGGGCTTAAGAGCCGGTTTCCCATAGTGCACTGCAGGCTGAGCTCCCTGTGAAGTCGGGCTTCTGAAGCAGCACTTCCAGAGAACACAATCAAGACTAATTAATTCGTTGACTAATTAACATGAAAAAACAAACCACAACCTGAGTTCCAGCCTTTCATTTACCTTAAATTAGATCCCCAGAACTCAGCAAAAGCACACATTCGACGTTTCACTTTCCTTCCAACCGTCTTAAAGGTAAAGTCCACCTTTCATGCAGTGCTCCAAGGTATACCCATACCTCCCTTGAAACAAACCCCACCCACAAACCCACAAAGGTTCTCAGGCCTGTCCTGAGGCTCCATGTACATGGGACACTTCTGAACGATGGAAACTGACTGCTGGAAAATGTAGGTTACAAAAAATTTCTGTTTAGCTGCGTTTGCATACCACGTTTATGTGCATTTGCGTGTAGAAGCGTTTTTTAAAGATAAGCACAGGAGAACCTCCCAAATGCCCAGAATGCACCGAAAAGTGGTAAATTATTAACTATTTCAGACTGTTTCAGAGAAATACAGAGAGTAGAAGCAGAGACAGCAGTATGTGTTGATATTAGCTCAGGTGTGAGTTGCTCATTAACATTTCTTTTGTTTCCAAGGGTGGGAAAGGGGTCTGGTGGAGGGAGTCATCAAGGCCACCTGGCAGGGGGTCTTCATTAGGAATTTGGGGTTTGAATGGTCTTTAATATATCTTTTGTTTCCAAGGGTGGGAGAGGTCTGAGGTGTGAATGGTCATTAACATATCTTTTGTTTCCAAGGGTGGAAGAGGTCTGAGGTGTGAATGCTCATTAACATATCTTTTGTTTCCAAGGGTGGGAGGGGTCTGAGGTATGAATGGTCATTAACATATCTTTGTTTCCAAGGGTGGGAGAGGTCTGAGGTATGAATGGTCATTAACATATCTTTTGTTTGCAAGGGTGGCAGAGGTCTGAGGTGTGAATTGGACATTAACATATCTTTTGTTTCCAAGGGTGGGAGAGGTCTGAGGTATGAATGGTCATTAACATATCTTTTGTTTCTAAGGGTGGGAGAGGTCTGAGGTATGAATGGTCATTAACATATCTTTTGTTTCTAAGGGTGGGAGAGGTCTGAGGTGTGAATGGTCATTAACATATCTTTTGTTTCCAAGGGTGGCAGAGGTCTGAGGTGTGAATTGGACATTAACATATCTTTTGTTTCCAAGGGTGGGAGAGGTCTGAGGTATGAATTGGTCATTAACATATCTTTTGTTTCCAAGGGTGGGAGAGGTCTGAGGTATGAATGGTCATTAACATATCTTTTGTTTCTAAGGGTGGGAGAGGTCTGAGGTATGAATTGGTCATTAACATATCTTTTGTTTCCAAGGGTGGGAGAGGTCTGAGGTATGAATGGTCATTAACATATCTTTTGTTTCTAAGGGTGGGAGAGGACTGAGGTATGAATTGATCATTAACATATCTTTTGTTTCCAAGGGTGGGAGAGGTCTGAGGTCATTAACATATCTTTTGTTTCTAAGGGTGGGAGAGGTCTGAGGTATGAATGGTCATTAACATATCTTTTGTTTCTAAGGGTGGGAGAGGTCTGAGGTGTGAATGGTCATTAACATATCTTTTGTTTCCAAGGGTGAGAGAGGTCTGAGGTGTGAATTGGTCATTAACATATCTTTTGTTTCCAAGGGTGGGAGAGGTCTGAGGTGTGAATTGGTCATTACAATGTGTGACAAGCTTGGTAGGAACATCCTGTGTTCAGTGTTTTGTCCATCTGAGTACCTTGAAAATGCTTTGCATGCATTTTTCATGATGAAAAAAGGCTCTGGACAGCATCGGGAACTGGAAGAGTTAACAAAAAGTTTTAGACGCACACGCTTATAAATGAAATTTGCTGCGTTTAGTCGCGTTTACAAGCGTTTTGCGTTTGAAACGCTGATAAAATCAACTGCTGAACGCAAGTTTTCTGCATTCAAAAAAACTATTGTAAACTCAAATACCTGCAAACGACGATGTGTACACAGACACCTAGGAGAACATTAGGGAGAGTTCAGGGGCTGCTGAAAAAAACGCTGAACAGCTCCTAAACGTGAGTTTATCAGCTGCAGTGTACATGAGCCCTGAAAGGGTAGGGCATGTGACTATTTTTGGTCAGGTTTTCCAAGGCCCATGGGGGTCCTAACTAGGGTTGCCACCTCATCCCTGTAAAACCGAACACATAATATTTACACAGGTTTTGAGGCTAATTTATTGCAGGTAAGGCACTGATCACCACCTTAATCAGCCAGTGTTCGGGTTTAGGAGGCAATCCTAAGGATGAAGGGATGAGGTGGCCTGAGGTAGGGCATGTGGCCTTTTTGGCCCATGAGGTCTCTCTTCAGGAGAACACACAATCTAACATTTGGGTTGACCTTGCCTTGGCAGGTCCCCTGAAGAATGAGGTCTGCCTGGTTTTGGCTAGGTGGGCCAAGAGTACTCTAACCTTATCTTGGCACCTTCGGATTTCAGGGTTTGGGTCCTGTCCATATATCTATATGGTGTGGCGTGAAACATTCATGACAATGTTTACATGGAGAGGAACTACAAGTTCCATCTGCCATCATAGGAGATCAATGCTGGGATTGATAATGACCGGGGATGCCCTAAAAGACCTGAAGCATGCTTGGACACTCTGAGGAGAGCAATGATACAAACGCCCCACTCCACTTACGTGAAAAAGTGGGTGCTTCTTCCTGCAGGACTCTACTTTTTTTTCCACCTGCCTTTTGGATTGGGCCTTTTGGCTAATACCTGAGGAATTTTTATATGAGCTGAAAGGCACTTTGGCACTGAAGCACTTTTTTACTTATTCTATGTATTTTGCGCACACACTGCACACTTTGCTTTCGCGGACCCGTAGGATGTAGGTTCTCAGGCCTGTCCTGAAAGTCTGTGGGGTAGGGCATGTGGCCTTTTTGGTCAGGTTCTCCAAAACCCATGGGTTCTCCCTTCAGGAGAACCCACAACCTAACATTTGGATTGACCATGCCTTGGCAGGTCCCCTGAAGAATGAAGTCTGCCTGGTTTTGGCCAGATGGACCAAGAGTACTCTAACCTTATCTTGGCACCTTTGGATTTCAGGGTTTGGGTCCTGTCCATATATCTGTATGGTGTGGCGTGAATCATTCATGAAAATGTCTCCATGGCGAAGACTACAAGTCCTTTCTGCCATCATATGAGATCAGTGCTGGGATTGATAATGACCGGGGATGCCCTAAAAGACCTGAAGCATGCTTGGGCACCCTGAGGAGAGCAATGATACAAACCCCCCACCCCACTTACCTGAAAAAGCGGGTGCTTCTTCCTGCAGGACTCTACTTTTTTTTCCACCTGCCTTTTGGATTGGGCCTTTTGGCTAATCCCTGAGGAATTTTTATATGAGCTGAAAGGTACTTTGGCACTGAAGCACTTTTTAATGTATTGTATATATTTTGCACACACACTGTACACTTTGCTTTCGCGGACTTGTAGGGTGTAGGTTCTCAGGCCTGTCCTGAAGGTCTGTGGGGTAGGGCATGTGGCCTTTTTGGTTAGGTTCTCCAAAGCCCATGGGGTCTCCCTTCAGGAGAACCCACAACCTCACATTTGGATTGACCTTACCTTGGCAGATCCCCTGAAGAATGAGGTCTGCCTACTTTTGGCCAGGTGGACCCAGAGTACCCTAACCCTATCCTGCCATCCGGGGGTTTCAGGGTTTGGGTCCTGTCTATATATCTATATGGTGTGGCCTGAAAGATTTGTGAAAATGTTTAAATGGCGAAGACTACAAGTCTCATCTGCCATCATACCAACAGGACTCACTGACCATGCCGGCAGCAAGACAGCGATCTTCACCATAGATCATCAAGAGTGTAAAAAGAGAACTCATCACCTGCCCATTATTTTTTAAATATTTGGTGGCAGTAATAGACAATGCTGGAATTGGTAAAGACCTGGGATGCCCTAAAAGACCTGAAGCATGCTTGGGTACCCTGAGGAGAGCAAAACCCACCACCCCACTTACCTGAATATGCGGGTACTTCTTCCTGCAGGACTTTTTTTTTCCACCTGCCTTTTGAATTGGTCTTTTGGCTAATACCTGAGGAATTTTCATATGAGCTGAAAGGCACTTCGGCACTGAAGCACTTTTTATCGTACTTTTTGCACACGCACTGTAGACTTTGCTTTTGCGGACTAGTAGGGTGTCTGTTCTCAGCCCTGTCCTGAAAGTCTGTGGGGAAGGGCATGTGGCCTTTTTGGTCCGGTTCTCCCATGGGGTCTCCCTTCAGAAAACCCCCCAATCTAACATTTGGGTTGACCTTGCCTTGGCAGATCCCTTGAAGAATGAGGTCCGCTTGGTTTTGGCCAGGTGGACCAAGAGTACTCTAAACTTGTCTTGCTCCCGGGGATTTCAAGGTTTGGGTCCTATTTATATATCTATATGGTGTGGCATGAAACATTCATGAAAATGTTCACCTGGGAAGACTACAAATCCCATCTGCCATCACGCCAACAGGACTTACAGATCATGCCGGCATCAAGACAGTGTTGTCAGCAAAGCTGTAGTCCACCGTAGATCGCCAAGAGTGTAAAAAGAAAATTCACCACTTGCCCACCATTTCTGAAATATTTGGTGGCCGTAATAGACAATGCTGGGATTGTTAAATATCTGGGACATCCCAAAGACCTGAAGCATTCTTGGGCACCCTGAGGAGAGCAATGATACAGTGCATCTGATAGTCTCCTCCCAACCCCTTCCCCCAAGTGAATCTCAGCCCCCAAGTAAAGTCCTTTGCAGACCTCAAAAACAAAGTGAGAAGAAGTCCTCCTAGACCATTCGGTCTTTTTTGCCGTCACTTTTCTATGTCAATTTTCTATGTCATATCACATGTCAAAGCCAAGGAGGAGATTGTGAGAACTTCCCTCTGTTCTGAACTGATCTGCTTCTGGGGTTTGTACAGGTCAGGTACTTTAGTGCTGTGTAGGTTCTCCTGCATATAGCCTCAGTGACTCGGCAGGGACACTCACATAACAAGTGCATTCATTGATCTGGACCACTAAGGCGAAAACTCAGGGAATGTATCCCTAGAACACCCTAGAAGACCTGGAGCATCCTTGGGTATCTTGAGGAGAGGAATGATATGGCACACATAATAGTCCCCCTTCCTCCTACTAAAAGCCCCCACCTCAAGTTCAATTGTTAAGAAGTCAAGGAAACAGCACACATGATAGCCTTCCCCCAACCAAATAAAGTTTTTAGCAGACCTTAGAAAAAGAGTGACATCCATCCCCAAGTGTAAAGACCTTCTCCCAGAAATACCTCACAGCTACATCTCATATGACAAAGCCAAGTAGGAGCAATGGAGAACTTCCATCTGTTCTGAATTGATCTGCTTCTGGGATTTGTAGAGGTCATGTACTTTACTGATATGTAGTTGCTCCTGCATAGCTCCAGGAACTCATACATAGTAGTAAAGTGCACTTGTTGATCCAGCACAACAAGGAGGAAACCAAAGAAACATGTCCTTGGCAGGGGTGGACTGACAACTCATGGGGTCCCCGGGAAATAGGGGATCATGGGGCCCCTGTGTCCTCACCCACACTCAAACCACAACCAAAAAAGTCTATGAAAGGTACCAGGGGCATCTCATGGGGCCCCCTACTGACCCCGGGCCCTCGGGCAGTGTCCGAGTGCCCAAATAGTCAGTCCACCCCTGGTCCTAGGTAACTAGACTTAGCAGTGGACTTAGTGGACACAGAATCACTTTAAACATGGATTATTATGAGATCATCCTCCAATGAAGAGCTGCACCATGCAGGGAACTGTCATACATCCCCATGCTTGCCTGTTCTTGCAATCTGTAAAGTCATGTGACAAAGCACAGTGGCCACATGGGGAGGCGGCCCACCCAGTGCCGGGACAAGGACAGATAATCCAAACTAAGCCCTCCAAGATGTATGAGCATTATGTGTCAGCAAACCCCCCATCCCTCCTCTACCATATCAAATCACAGTGGACACATGGGGAAACGCCCCACCCAGTGCTGGGACAAGGAGGGATAATCCAAACTGAGCCCTCCAAGATGTATTAGCATTGTGTGTCAGCAAAAATCCCCCCCCCCCCAAAAAAAAAAAATAATAATCGAGCACTTATCATCATGCTCACCCCCAAGCATAAATTCCCTCTTCTTGGTAGACAAATACGCCCCCTGCTAAAATCCCCCTCCCAGCAGAAATCTTTGCCCCCAGAACCCCGCTCCCAGCTCAAATCCTCTCTCTCTCTCCCCAAATTCCCCAGTACACCCCCCCCCCAAAAAAAAAAATTGAGCACCTATCTTCATGCTTACCCCCAAGCATAAATTCCCTCTTCTTGCTAGACAAATATGCCCCCCCTGCTAAAATCCCCCTCCCAGCACAAATCTTTGCCCCCAGAACCCCCCTCCCAGCTCAAATCCTCTCTCTCTCCCCAAATTCCCCAGTACAACCCCCCCAAAAAAATTGAGCACTTATTTTCATGCTTACCCCAAAGCATAAATTCCCTCTTCTTGCTAGACAAATACGCCCCCCCCCGCTAAAATCCCCCTCCCAGCACGAATCTTTGCCCCCAGAACCCCGCTCAAATCCTCTCTCTCTCTCCCCAAATTCCCCAGTACAACCCCCCCCCAAAAAAAACTGAGCACTCATCTTCATGTTTACCCCAAAGTATAAATTCCCTCTTCTTGCTAGACAAATACGCCCCCCCCCCCCGCTAAAATCCCCCTCCCAGCACAAATCTTTGCCCCCAGAACCCCCTCCCAGCTCAAATCCTCTCTCTCTCTCCCCAAATCCCTAGTACAACCCCCCCTCCTAGCAAAAATCCTCTACACCTCAAATATCCTCTCCAAGTACACATTCCCCCCAGCACAAGCCCCCCCAATGTCTTAGCACAATTATCCCCAATCATCCCCACTAGCACAATTTTCTCTGAATCCCATCCCTCCTCTACCATATCACCTCTTCTAGCACAAACCCCCTAAATCCCCCCTTCCAATGCCAACCTTTACCCCCTGCCACCCCCAAATTCCCCCTCCAAGTACTAATCCCCCCCAATCTCCTCATAGTGCCCCCTCCCACCTCACATGATACCACAGTGCCCAGAGCAGCCACCCCTTCTGACCATCCCTTGTCCGGGCCCCAGCCTAGCGTGGCCCACAAGACCCGATGCTGGACACTAAAGAGCTAAAATGTCATTTTTGTGAGTCAGAGGCCTTCAGGTGTCCAGAATTGAGATTCAGTAGCTAAATCTTGAACAGTAGCACAGCATTCCAGTCCTGCCCTCCCATGCCCAGGTAATATATTCTGCAAAATTGCTGAGTCTCCTCTCCGCAGAAACCATATAAACAATACCGCTTTATATTGTTCCTGCCGGAGCCTCGGAGTTTATAAATCTCCATTTTTATATCTGCAAAATATTCATCCTTATAAAACAAACATTAAACCTTTGTCCCGAGCAGATCTGTCAACTAAATTCACCAGCCGACTGATACAGATGTCTAAGCGGAGCGCAGCAATGTCTTGACTCGTCTTTTCCTTATAGTGGAGGGCTGTATAAAATTGTATAAAATTGTGTAAAAAAAAGAAATAAATCATCTAAGCTAACCAACCTGACTACAGAATTCTATAAACTGTGATGTACCTCACATATTCCTGACCCCTGCGTCCTAAATACTACGTTGTATGTGGCATACTCCGAATCCTTCTACCCGAAATTCTATGTTGAAGGTTACATGCTCCAGACTGCTATGCTTTGCGCACTGTAATGTATGTTACATACTCATCACCGCAGCATTCTATATGCTGCGCTGTAGCACACATATTCCTGACCCCTGCACCCTACTGACTATATTGTATGTCGCATACTTCATATCCTTGTACCCAAAATTCTGTGTTGTAGGTTACACTCTCCAGACTGCTATGCTTTGTGCACTGTACTATATCTTACATACTCCTGATCACAGCATTCTATAAGCTGTGATGTGATGTACAGTACCTCACATATTCCTGACCCCTGCGCCCTAAATACTACGTTGTATGTGGCATACTCCGAATCCTTCTACCCGAAATTCTATGTTGAAGGTTACATGCTCCAGACTTGCTATGCTTTGCGCACTGTACTGTATGTTACATACTCATGACCGCAGCATTCTATAAGCTGTGTTGTAGCACACATATTCCTGACCCCTGCACCCTACTATGTTGTATGTTGCATACTTCATATCCTTGTACCCAAAATTCTGTGTTGTTGGTTACACTCTCCAGACTTGCTATGCTTTGTGCACTGTACTGTATGTTACATACTCATGACCGCAGCATTCTATAAGCTGCGTTGTAGCACACATAATCCTGACCCTTGCACACTACTATGTTGTATGTTGCATACTTCATATCCTTGTACCCAAAATTCTGTGTTGTAGGTTACATTCTATAAGCTGTGATGTACCTCACATATTCCTGACCCCTGCTCCCTAAATACTACATTGTATGTGGCATACTCCGAATCCTTCTACCCAAAATTCTATGTTGAAGGTTACATGCTCCAGACTGCTATGCTTTGCGCACTGTACTGTATGTTACATACTCATGACCGCAGCATTCTATAAGCTGCATTGTAGCACACATATTCCTGACCCTTGCACCCTACTGACTATGTTGTATGTCGCATACTTCATATCCTTGTACCCAAAATTCTGTGTTGTAGGTTACACTCTCCAGACTGCTATGCTTTGTGCACTGTACTATATCTTACATACTCCTGATCACAGCATTCTATAAGCTGTGATGTACCTCACATATTCCTGACCTCTGCACCCTAAATACTACATTGTATGTGGCATACTCTGAATCCTTCTACCCGAAATTCTATGTTGAAGGTTACATGCTCCAGACTTGCTACGCTTTGCGCACTGTACTGTATGTTACATACTCATCACCGCAGCATTCTATAAGCCGCGCTGTAGCACATATATTCCTGACCTCTGCGCCCTACAGACTATGTTGTATGTTGCATACTTCATATCCTTGTACCCAAAATTCTCTGTTGTAGGTTTCATTCTCCAGACTGCTATGCTTTGTGCACTGTACTATATCTTACATACTCCTGATCGCAGCATTCTATAAGCTGTGCTGTAGCACACATAATCCTGACCCCTGCACCCTACTATGTTGTATGTTGCATACTTCATATCCTTGTACCCAAAATTCTGTGTTGTAGGTTACATTCTCCAGACTGCTATGCTTTGTGCACTGTACTATATATTACATACTCCTGATCGCAGCATTCTATAAGCTGTGATGTACAGTACCTCACATATTCCTGACCCCTGCGCCCTATAGATTGTCTTGTATGTTACATACTTTAAATCCGTGGAAACAAAATTCTATATTGAATGCTGCATACTCCCGACCTCTCCAATTTATATACCGTGTTGTATATTACATACTTTGACCACTGCACTATATATGCTGATTTGTAGATTACATACTACTGATTTGTAAACTCTATAAATTGTGCTGCATGTTAAATACTTCTGACCACTGATCTGTAGAAAATACTCATCTGACGGCTGTCATTTATATGCTTTGTTGCTCATCACATACTACTGACTTCTGCACTCTATACACTTTGTTGTACTGTACCTTACATACTTCTGACCACTTCACAGTACATGCTGTGTTGTACATTATATACTCCTGAGCATACACTGTATATGCTGTGCTGTATGTTACACACGCCTGACCACTACAGTGTACATGGTGTGTTGTACATTGCATATTCTTTACCACAACACCATATATGATGTGTTGTACATTACATACTCCTGAGCATACACTGTATATGCTGTGCTGTATGTTACATACTCCTGACCACTTCACAGTATATGCTGTGCAAAACTGAAGGGGAGGAGCCGCTACACCTATGCAAGACTGAAGGGGAGGAACCGGTACACCTGTGCAAGACTGAAGGGGAGGGCCGGTACACCTGTGCAAGACTGAAGGGGAGGGCCGGTACACCTGTGCAAGACTAAAGGGGAGGAGCCGCTACACCTGTGCAAGACTGAAGGGGAGGATCTGGTACACCTGTGCAAGACTGAAGGGGAGGAGCCGGTACACCTGTGCAAGACTGAAGGGGAGGAGCCTGTACACATGTGCAAGACTGAAGGGGAGGAGCCGGTACACCTGTGCAAGACTGAAGGGGAGGAGCCGGTACACCTGTTCAAGACTGAAGGGGAGGAGCCAGTACACCTGTGCAAGACTGAAGGAGAGGAGTCGGTACACCTGTGCAAGACAGAAGGGGAGGAGCTGGTACACCTGTGCAAGACTGAAGGGGAGGAGCCGGTACACATGTGCAAGACTGAAGGGGAGGAGCCAGTACACATGTGCAAGAATGAAGGGGAGGAGCTGGTACACCTGTGCAAGACTGAAGGGGAGGAGCCAGTACACCTGTGCAAGACTGAAGGGGAGGAGACGGTACACATGTGCAAGACTGAAGGGGAGGAGCCAGTACACATGTGCAAGACTGAAGGGGAGGAGCCAGTCCACCTGTGCAAGACTGAAAGGAGGTGATACAGCAAAAAACTGTTTTCTAAACCCGCACATATCCCTCCCAGAGACTCGACATTCTCTCAGTAATTCGGCCTCTTGCTGAGCCCAAGCCGGGATAATCATTCGCATTGTAAAATCCTCAGGAATACCAAATAGCAAGTCACTTTTTTCTTTTTTTTTCTATTCGTTAAATGTGGAGATGGATTGCTTTCCCTGGTCTAGTCACTATAATACTGGAGCTGATTAAAAGGAAACAGCGGGAGGTTCAGACTTGTTCTTTCAAAGCATGCCATCAAAATCCTTCCTAAAATTAACATTATTACTGCGCGCCGGAAAATGGCGACTCCCAGCGACTGCGCTGAGACATCTAATTACAGAGAATGGCGCCTGAGCTTTTATTACAGGACTCCGAGGATGCTGCTCACTATTGATACATTGATATAAAATGATTTAAAGGGCAACTATCTTTCTGATAAAATACAGCTTTTATACAAATGTTAACATATCAGTTTATATACAACCCGGACAGTGAGGATTTACACCGACTTTACAATTAGGAGACTGAGAAACAAACAAAAAAATATAATTATACTTTTATACTTACATAATTATATATAATGATATATTGTATTGAAATAACATAATTATATAATATATAATCAATATATATATTTTGACAAATCATATATATATATATATATATATATATATAATTACTGTCTATATGTATATATATATATATATATACACACTGTCTATATATATATATACTGTATATATATCCACCAAATACATTTTTGCCCCCCCCCCAAACAAACAAAATGTAAATGCACACCTCGGGGGTGGCTACGCGCAAAAACAATTGTTTTACACACAGAGTGGCCCATTATTTACAGTTAACTCTATGTGTCAAATACAAGGCCTGATGCAGCTGCACAGAGAGGCAATACAAGGTATGCTGAGGCTGCACAGAGAGGCAATACAAGGTATGCTGAGGCTGCACAGAGAGGCAGTACAAGGTATGCTGAGGCTGCACAGAGAGGCGATACAAGGTACGCTGAGGCTGCACAGAGAGGCAATACAAGGTATGCTGGGGCTGCACAGAGAGGCAGTACAAGGTACGCTGAGGCTGCACAGAGAGGCGATACAAGGTATGCTGAGGCTGCACAGAGAGGCAATACAAGGTATGCTGAGGCTGCACAGAGAGGCGATACAAGGTATGCTGAGGCTGCACAGAGAGGCAATACAAGGTATGCTGAGGCTGCACAGAGAGGCAATACAAGGTATGCTGAGGCTGCACAGAGAGGCGATACAAGGTATGCTGGGGCTGCACAGAGAGGCGATACAAGGTACACTGAGGCTGCACAGAGAGGCAATACAAGGTACACTGAGGCTGCACAGAGAGGCAATACAAGGTATGCTGAGGCTGCACAGAGAGGCGATACAAGGTACGCTGAGGCTGCACAGAGAGGCAATACAAGGTACGCTGAGGCTGCACAGAGAGGCAAAACAAGGTACGCTGAGGCTGCACAGAGAGGCGATACAAGGTATGCTGAGGCTGCACAGAGAGGCAAAACAAGGTATGCTGAGGCTGCACAGAGAGGCGATACAAGGTACGCTGAGGCTGCACAGAGAGGCAATACAAGGTATGCTGAGGCTGCACAGAGAGGCAATACAAGGTATGCTGAGGCTGCACAGAGAGGCAGTACAAGGTACGCTGAGGCTGCACAGAGAGGCAATACAAGGTATGCTGAGGCTGCACAGAGAGGCAAAACAAGGTATGCTGAGGCTGCACAGAGAGGCGATACAAGGTATGCTGAGGCTGCACAGAGAGGCAGTACAAGGTACGCTGAGGCTGCACAGAGAGGCAATACAAGGTATGCTGAGGCTGCACAGAGGCACAGGATCTGTAAGAGGAGTTCTGTCCTCCTCTCTGCTGCCAACTCCTGTGCTTCTCTGTGCAGCTGCAGAGGCTTGTCTCTGCCCCTAGTACCCATTTCGGCAGTTGGCAGCAAAGAGGAGGACAGAACTCCCCCTACAGATACAGTCATGGCCGAAATTGTTGGCACCCTTGATATTTTTCCTGAAAATCAAGTATTTCACACAAAAAAGGTATTGCATTAACACATGTTTTGCTATACACATGTTTATTCCCTTTGTATGTATTGGAACAAATATAAAACAGAGGCAGAAAAGCAAATATGACATAATGTCACACAAAACCCCAAAAATGGGCTGGACAAAAGTATTGGCACCCTTAACTTAATATTTGGTTGCACACCCTTTGGAAAACATAACTGAAATCAGTCGCTTCCTATAACCATCAATAAGCTTCTGACACCTCTCACCCGGAATTTTGGACCACTCTTCCTTTGCAAACAGCTCCAGGTCTCTCTTATTGGAAGGACACCTTTTCCCAACAGCAATTTTAAGATCTCTCCACAGGTGTTCAATGGGATTTAGATCTGGGCTCATTGCTGGCCACTTCAGAACTCTCCAGCGCTTCTTTGCCATCCATTTCTGAGTGCTTTTTGACGTATGTTTGGGGTCATTGTCCTGCTGGAAGACCCAGGATCTTGGACACAAACCCAGCTTTCTGACACTGGGCCCTACAGTGCGACCCAAAATCCTTTGGTAATCCTCAGATTTCATGATGCCTTGCACACAGTCAAGGCACCCAGTGCCAGAGGCAGCAAAACAACCCCAAAACATCATTGAACCTCCACCATATTTTACCGTAGGTACTGTGTTTTGTTCTTTGTAGGCCTCATTCCGTTTTCGGTAAACAGTAGAATGATGTGCTTTACCGAAAAGCTCTATCTTGGTCTCATCTGTCCACAAGACGTTTTCCCAGAAGGCTTTTGGCTTACTCAAGTACATTTTGGCAAACTGTAGTCTTGCTTTTTTATGTCTCTGTGTCAGCAGTGGGGTCCTCCTGGGTCTCCTGCCATAGCGTTTCATTTCATTTAAATGTCGACGGATAGTTCGCGCTGACACTGATGCTCCCTGAGCCTGCAGGACAGCTTGAATGTCTTTGGAACATGTTTGGGGCTGCTTATCCACCATCCGGACTATTCTGCGTTGCAATCTTTCATCAATTTTCCTCATCCGTCCACGACCAGGGAGATTAGCTACAGTGCCATGGGTTGCAAACTTCTTGATAATGTTGCGCACTGTGGACAAAGGCAAATCTAGTTCTCTGGAGATGGACTTGTAACCTTGAGATTGTTGATATTTTGCCACAATTTTGGTTCTCAGGTCCTCAGACAGTTCTCGTCTCCTCTTTCTGTTGTCCATGCTTAGTGTGGCACAGACAGACACACAATGCAAAGGTTAAGTGAACGTCTCTCCTTTTTATCTGCTTTCAGGTGTGATTTCTATATTGCCCACACCTGTTACTTGCCCCAGGTGAGTTTACAGGAGCATCACATGCTTGTAACATTCTTATTTATCCGCAGTTGTGAAAGGGTGCCAATACTTTTGTCCAGCCCATTTTTGGAGGTTTGTGTGACATTATGTCGAATTTGCTTTCTTTCCTCCCTTTTTTTGTTTTGTCCCAATACACACAAAGGGAATAAACATGTGTATAGCAAAACATGTGTTAATGCAATACGTTTCGTGAGAAATACATGATTTCCTGGAGAAATATCAAGGGTGCCAACAATTTCGGCCATGACTGTATATATATTTATTTATTTCAGGTACTTATATAGCGCCGTCAATGTACTCCGCGCTTTACATATATATTGTACATTCACATCAGTCCCTAACCCTCAAGGGGCGTACAATCTAAGGTCCCTAACTCACATTCATACATACACATACTAGGGCCAATTTAGACAGGAGCCAATTAACCTACCAGCATGTCTTTGGAGTGTGGGAGGAAACTGGAGTACCCGGAGGAAACCCACGCAGGCACAGGGAGAACATGCAAACTCCAGGCAGGAGGTGCCGTGGCTGGGATTCGAACCAACGACCCGAGTACTGCCAGGCGGAAGTGCTAATCATTTATATAAATTATATATGTATATACAGTATGTATATATATGTATATATATATATTTATTTATTGTAGTATTTCAAATCTATTTTTCTTCCGTGTGGCATGTGCCGGTTCCGTGTGGAAGGTGTCGTGTCGGACAAGTCTAATTCTGAACTGTCAGGACAATCTGTCTTGTGAACGGCCCTCGTACACCATGCACGGCTCCAACATGCGTGTCTGGAGACAGATTGGAAGAGACGAGGGTGTGATTGCGCACGGCCTCTATTACGTCGGCTGTCGGCATGCATTCTGCCCAGACAAGCCTCTCCGCCGGTCATTCCTCATGACTCCGCTCTTCTGCCCTCCGTGGAATTAAACCGCCGTCCCAGGGCCATTGTTGCATCCAATGAAACCTGAGCAGCTGTCTGGAGGAATCAGAATATTATTTCATGATCCCGTCACCGAGTGCCGGTCTTACCCTACCGGAGGAACGGGCCGCTCACCGCCCCCGAAGCACAGAGCTTTCATTCATTGTAATGTCCCCGCCATCATTTCCAATGTGTTGTGGAATTTCCCCCGGGGATCAAATGCCGGGAGCACATGGTCCTGTTCTGATCCGGGATGGGGTTGCTGAGCTAGCATGGTCAACAGAACCCCACCCTTCCCCTCCCCCGCCACTATTCAAATATACTGTTCAGATGGAGGTGAACTTTTAATGAGGGATGAGTGACAGCGCTCGTCTCAGGTCATTCACCAGAGCAAAGATGGTGGTGGCTGTCAATGGACACTACTGCCTATGTGTTCATAGGGGCATAGCTAATATGGTCGACAGCACACCACCCCTCCCCCGCCGCTGTTCAAATGTACTGTTCAGATGGAGGTGAATTTTTAATGAGGGATGAGTGACAGCGCTCGTCTCAGGTCATTCACCGGCGCAAAGGTGGTGGTGGTGGGGGGGCTGTCAATGGACACTTCTGCAGATGTGTTCATAGGGGCATAGCTAATATGGTCGACAGCACGCCATCCCTCCCCTGCCGCCGTTCAAATATACTGTTCAGATGGAGGTGAATTTGTAATGAGGGATGAGTGACAGCACTCGTCTCAGGTGATTCACCAGAGCAAAGGTAGGGGGAGGGGATGTCAATGGACACTTCTGCAGATGTGTTCATAGGGGCATAGCTAATATGGTCAAGAGCAAACCACCCCTCCCCCGCCACTGTTTAAATATACTGTTCAGATGGAGGTGAATTTTTAATGAGATATGAGTGACAGCACTCGTCTCAGGTCATTCACCAGAGCAAAGGTAGGGGGAGGGGCTGTCAATGGACACTTCTGCCGATGTGTTCATAGGGGCATAGCTAATATGTTGAAAAGTGCGCCGCCCCTCCCCCACTGCTGTTCAAATATACTGTTCAGATGGAGGTGAACTTTTAATGAGGTATGAGTGACAGCGCTCGTCTCAGGTCATTCACCAGAGCAAAGGTGGTGGTGGCTGTCAATGGACATTACTGTCTATGTGTTCATAGGGGCATAGCTAATATGGTCAACAGCAAACCACCCCTCCCCCACCGCTGTTCAAATATACTGTTCAGATGGAGGTGAATTTTTTATGAGGTATGAGTGACAGCGCTCGTCTCAGGTAACAGGCTTATGCTGGAGATGAGCGCCATCATTCTCAACAGAGGTTGGGTGGGGGGTTCTCAATGTGACACTCCTTTTTATGTTTTCATAGGGAAATAGCTAGCATGGTCAACAGCACGCCACCCCTCCCCCATCGCTGTTCAAATATACTGTTCTGAAGAAGAAGATGAGTTTTCAATGGTTATGATTGGACTGTATGTCTTTATTCCGATTCCTTTCCTCATTTTCTTCCTTACTGTGGGTCAGCGCTCTCCAAACTGTGCTCCGTGGGCCAGATGTTGCCCTTTGCTAGATTTATTCTGTTCCTTGGGGCACTATTCCCCCAGTGATACCAACAATGAGACACCATTCATTTCACTGACACCAACAGTTGGGCACTATTCCTCCTATTGAAACTAATGATGGGGCACTATTCCTCCCACTGAAATCAATGGGGTGCTATTCCTCCCACTAAAATCAATGGAGCGCTATTCCTTCTACTGAAATCAATGGGGCACTATTCCTTCTACTGAAATCAATGGGGCACTATTCCTTCTACTGAAATCAATGGGGCACTATTCCTCCCACTGAAATCAATGGAGCGCTATTCCTTCTACTGAAATCAATGGGGCACTATTCCTCCCACTGAAATCAATGGAGCGCTATTCCTTCTCCAGAAATCAATGGAGCACTATTCCTTCTCCAGAAATCAATGGGGCACTATTCCTTCTACTGAAATCAATGGAGCGCTATTCCTCCCACTGAAATCAATGGAGCGCTATTCCTTCTCCAGAAATCAATGTGGTACTATTCCTTCTCCAGAAATCAATGGAGCGCTATTCCTCCCACTGAAATCAATGGGGCACTATTCCTCCCACTGAAATCAATGGGGCACTATTCCTCCCACTGAAATCAATGTGGTACTATTCCTCCCACTGAAATCAATGGAGCACTATTCCTTCTACTGAAATCAATGGAGCACTATTCATCCCACTGAAATCAATGGGGTACTATTCCTCCCACTGAAATCAATGGAGCGCTATTCCTTCTACTGAAATCAATGGGGCACTATTCCTTCCACTGAAATCAATGGGGTACTATTCCTCCCACTGAAATCAATGGGGTACTATTCCTCCCACTGAAATCAATGGGGCACTCTTCCTCCCACTGAAATCAATAGGGCACTCTTCCTCCCACTGAAATCAATAGGGCACTCTTCCTCCCACTGAAATCAATAGGGCACTCTTCCTCCCACTGAAATCAATGGGGCACTATTCCTCCCACTGAAATCAATGGAGCACTATTCCTCCCACTGAAATCAATGGAGCACTATTCCTCCCACTGAAATCAATGGAGCACTATTCCTCCCACTGAAATCAATGGAGCACTATTCCTCCCACTGAAATCAATGGGGCACTATTCCTCCCACTGAATTCAATGGGGCACTATTCCTTCCACTGAAATCAATGGGGTACTATTCCTCCCACTGAAATCAATAGGGCACTCTTCCTCCCACTGAAATCAATAGGGCACTCTTCCTCCCACTGAAATCAATAGGGCACTCTTCCTCCCACTGAAATCAATGGGGCACTATTCCTACCACTGATTCCAGAAATAGGCCACCATTCCTCCCATTGATCCTAGCAATGGGGCACCATTCCTTAAACTGAGCATAGTAATGGGGCACCAATGATAGAAAAATGTTTCTCCCACTGATACCAGCAATGGTGTACCATTCCTCCCTCCAACAACAGGCACATGTTCCTCCCACTGATACCCACTGGGCACCCCACTGATACCACTGATGGGGCACTATTCTACATCCTACTGACCCCAGGCGTAGTTTTTTTTACTCCCATTGGCCATAGTAAACTAAAGTCTGAAGGACAGTAAACTGGCCCTTTAATTAGAACGTTGGGAGACCCCTATTCTAGGTCTTTCAATAAAGCCTCTCTCTCTCTTTGGAGAAGAGCCAATGGTTGTTTGTCCTGAATACTACGTGGACTGAAAATTATTTTAAATATTCCACCACTTTATCACAACCAATCATTCCATTCATAAGCAGGAGAGAAACCCTTGGGGTGTGAAATAGCAGAGAAGCGGCAAGCATCGAAATGAGCAATGGCGATAATTTGGAGCGCGGGAAGATTTCAGAGGTGTAATTCAATGTGGCAATCTACAAGCGATTACGGTTAGTCTGCCCCTACAGCACTCCTATCTCTTATCATGTAACACTCTGACCAATTATCACATCACAGAACACGCTAACAACACAACAGAGGCCAGGTGGCAGTAAATTCTGAAAATTGCACCTTAAATCAATAGCTTTTCTCCTGGATTCTGATAGCACAATCAACAGAACTCAGAAAAGACACTTAGAAAACCAGATAAAAGGTCACCCTGGGCAAATAAACTATACCAGGTCTCTACCCAAGGATGAGGAGTCATCAGCGACAATCTATCTTCATTCATGTGTGCATTCAGTGCAGGACTGACTCAGGATCATCCTTCTTATCAAGAGAAGAGAAAACACATTGGTTTGATTTGTGGAGTGTTTCTTACAATGTCTGAAAATACATAATAGGCTTTCTCAAGTTTGCTGTTTATCAGAGGAGATTGTATACAATGGATCTGTTATTTTCTAGCTTTTCACAGGTTTTCCGTGCGCACAAAAAAAATCCTTGAAGTGAAGAGTTGCATTCAAAGACAAGAAGACACAGGGTGGCCGAAAGAATTATCTTCAGAAAAATGGATCTCTGCAGTGGTGGAAGCCAAATTCGGTCTCCGTGACCATTAGACAAGAGAGTCAACAAAGACTTCACTAGGTGTTATTTGCCTAAAACCTGACAATATTATGTTATTAAATATCCTGCTTGTTTAATACAGTATAAGCTGAGAATTAGACATTTATATGATTATGTTACTTTTTTTATGCTGTAATTGTATCCAGGGCTTTTGTACACATAGAATAGGTGCAGGAACTAAACCATGCCTCCCCCCCCCCAACATGCTCACCCACCAAGTAGGTGTGGCCAAATTTCACTAACAGTGGGAGGGTCTTAAAGGGGCATTAAATACCAGTGTGCAGACTTCAGGGGTGCATTACACACAGAGCGCAAAGTCCAGGAGTGTAGTACATACAGAGTGCAGAGTTCAGGAGTGAACTACGTACAGAGTTACACTACATACAAAGTGCAGAATTCAGGGGTGCACTAGGTACAGAGTGCAGAGTTCAGGAGTGCACTACATACAGAGTGCAGAGTTCAGGGGTGTACTACATACAGAGTGCAGAGTTCAGTAGTGCGCTACACACAGAGTGCAGAGTTCAGGGGTGTACTACATACAGACTGCAGAGTTCAGGGGTGTACTACATACAGAGTGCAGAGTTCAGGGGTGTACTACATACAGACTGCAGAGTTCAGTAGTGCGCTACACACAGAGTACAGAGTTCAGGGGCGCACTACATACAGAGTGCAGAGTTCAGGAGTGCACTACATACAGAGTGCAGAGTTCAGGGGTGTACTACATACAGACTGCAGAGTTCAGGGGTGTACTACATACAGACTGCAGAGTTCAGGGGTGTACTACATACAGACTGCAGAGTTCAGGGGTGTACTACATACAGACTGCAGAGTTCAGGGGTGTACTACATACAGACTGCAGAGTTCAGGGGTGCAGTACACACAGAGTGCAGAGTTCAGGGGCGCACTAGGTACAGAGTGCAGAGTTCAGGGGTGCAGTACACACAGAGTTCAGAGTTCAGGGGCACACTAGGTACAGAGTGCAGAGTTCAGGGGCGCACTACATACAGAGTGCAGAGTTCAGTAGTGCATTACATACAGACTGCAGAGTTCAGGAGTGCATTGCGTACAGACTGCAGAGTTCAGGGGTGCACTACATACAGAGTGCATATTTCAGGGGTGCACTATATGCAGAGTGCAGAGTTCAGGGGTGCACTACGTACAGACTGCAGTGTTCAGGGGTGCACCACATACAGAGTGCAGAGTTCAGGGGTGCTCTACGTACAGACTGCAGTGTTCAGGGGTGCACCACATACAGAGTGCAGAGTTCAGGGGTGCACTACATACAGAGTGTAGAGTTCAGGAGTGCATTACGTACAGACTGCCGAGTTCAAGGGTGACCTACACACAGAGTGCAGAATATGGGGGCGCATTACGTACAGAGTGTAGAGTTCAGGGGTGTGCTAGGTACATACTGCATAGTTCATGGGTGCAGAGTTCAGCCCTCTTCCACAGCTGCTTACCTCTGCATCCCACATTGACATCTCACTATTGTCCCTCTTTAGCTCTAACATCTACACAGAACCCCCCTTCCACTGCTCTCTTCTCCCCCCCCCCCCCCCCATCTCCTTAATAGCTCCACCATCTTCCACGTATCTTACTTTTGTTGCTGTATTAACCTGAAGCTCCCAGCCAGCTCTCGGACCTCCCCGCACACCGCAGGCGGCTCTACCTCTCTCACTTGCAGGGAGATCATCCAGTGGCGGTATCAGCATCCGGGCACCAGGGGAAAAAAGGAGGTCTCAGAGGGTGAAGCCTCCCACTCACTGCACTACACCCCGGGCACCTGCATCTCCCATGTCCCCGTCCTTCGCTCAGTGGGATATGCTCAGGCGATTCGATTTGCGGGAGTCGCTGGGAGCCAAGCTATCACTTGTAAGCACAGAAGCCGAACTTTTGTGTTTACAGGTGATAATGGTGGGCAGGGAGAAGAGGGCCTGAGCCAGATGTAGTGGAACTGAGTAACCTCTTCATATTTGATATGAGACTAGCATGCAAAAAAACCTGGATGATCATTCGTCCGATATTCTCATCGCGTGTACCCGGCTTTAGATTGACCAACCATTGTGTCTAGTAGAGCCCACCTGATTCGATAAAAACTGAATGGAGCATTTAGGCTGAGTTCACACTAGAGCGGTCTTTGAACAGCATTCCATGGTGGACCACTTTTCCAGTGGTGGATAAGTAGTAGGTTCCGGGCATTCAGGAGGTGATCCTGCCTTCTCCCGCATTCAGGAGGTGATCCTGCCTTCTCCCGCATTCAGGAGGTGATCCTGCCTTCTCCCGCATTCAGGAGGTGATCCTGCCTTCTCCCGCATTCAGGAGGTGATCCTGCCTTCTCCCACATTCAGTAGGTGATCCTGCCTTCTCCCGCATTCAGGAGGTGATCCTGCCTTCTCCCATATTCAGTAGGTGATCCTGCCTTCTCCCGCATTCAGGAGGTGATCCTGCCTTCTCCCGCATTCAGGAAGTGATCCTGCCTTCTCCCGCATTCAGGAGGTGATCCTGCCTTCTCCCGCATTCAGGAGGTGATCCTGCCTTCTCCCGCATTCAGGAGGTGATCCTGCCTTCTCCCGCATGCCTTTTTTTTTTGCTTTTGCTTTTTTTTCCTTGCCAAATGACTAATTTGCATACAACTAATGAGCTGCAACGGTTAGATAAGCATTTGGCTGGCAGTTGTGGCGTTTGACAGGCAGTTAAATTTGATGAGGCCATGGCATGTGTACAGGCCCCTCCAGCTATTTTAGGCTTTAGGTGGGCTGTGAAATGACAGCTCAACTGTCTGTTTTACTGCCCCCTGGTCACCCGTGTGAAAGAGAACCTCGCAACTACCTAGTTATTGGTAATTCTACGGGGAATTGTACAGTCAGTCTATAATGTGTGTGGCCATTATTATTGTATCCTACACACCTACATTTTCTTTTCTTAGGCCTCGTTCATATGGGGCGTTGTGACAGACCCAACCAGGAGAGGGGCTTTTGGAACTTGCTATTCCAGTCTGTGGCTGCCCAGGCACACCTTAAGAAGGTGATAGTCCATTGCTGGCAAAGTTCTTAACGTGGCAGCTCTCTGGTGTCTTTGTGTAGACTGAAGGGCCCAGCAGTCCCCCTCCGTAGAACGGTGTCACATCATCGCGGTCATGCAGAACAGGAACAGCGGCGCTCTCCGAAAAAAGAGGACCTCGCAACTACCTAGTTATTGGTAATTCTACTGGAAATTGTAGTCAGTCTATAATGTGTGTGGCCATTATTGTTGATCCTATACACCTACATATTCCAGTCCATTGTGACAGGTCCAACCAGGACAGAGGCTTTTGGAGGGGACTAGGGGCTAACCTTCTACCCCCGATTATGACCCATGGAGAGAGCAGATCATTCTCTAATGATGGACAACAACGTGATGAAGGCTGAGAGCGAGGCTTGGAATAATTCTCTGAGTAAAGACAATAAGGCTTCCCTTCTCGAATGGATGGAAAGGTGTAATAATAAATTTGTATAGGTTAATGGTCAGAGGAAACATGGGGCCCTCTTGCAGAATGGGTTGGAGAAGCTCCTCCACTTCAACAATCTCCCTCAAGAAATCTATGGAGATCAATGAATTCCAGTTTTTCAGGCTCTTGGAATATTGTAATATTGAGTTTTGTCTTATGATGGATAGATTATACAAGTGAAAGCCAACAACTGAAAGACAGCGTGTGTAATGAATGTGGTGTATTCAGGGTTGGAGGTGCCATGCTGTCTGGGGTGGTCTCCCTGGCTTGTATGGGTGCTTGGCTGTTGATTAGCTTGCTGGTATCAGATCTCTGTTAGCTGTTGGCTGGACTGTTTACAGTTTGCACTGTTTAGGATAATGTGATCAAGCGCTTACTTAATCAGTGTGGGATGTTCATCCCAATGTGTATTATTTGTTTTTATTGTTCATGTGGGGACTGCCCCTATTTCTGACGCGTATAAAAACCTGTATTTCTGTGCAATAAAGAGTTTCAGTTTTGCACCTAAGCTAGTGTCACCTAGACTTGGGTGCGATGCCCAGTTATAACACATTGGTCCTGTGTCCCATCAGCGAGGAAGCAGTTCTCTGATGGAATCACCCAATCGGGATAACAGGTGGTCCATCATAGGCATACTATAGCAAACACCCAAGTGAGGGTTGTGTGTAGGGGGGGCTTGAGATACATGACAAGCATGCCAAGCTGTAAGCCCTAGGGGATCTTGGACTACACCAGGCGGTGGACGAGGTTACACACCCTGCACATGGGTACTTTAACATGTGTGCACTCTTCAATGCCTGGGAGACTCCCCGACATAAGGATGAGGTGTGCACCATGTGCAATGATTATCTATGCTGAGTCCCAGTAGAACATGCTGTCCCGTGTCACTGCACACCTTGACTATGAACTGTTGCTATTAGGAAGGATGCTACTGAGCCCGTGCCTTCTCCACCCAACCAGCGT
The DNA here is from genome assembly GCF_062004578.1 of Staurois parvus. Taxonomy (NCBI): domain Eukaryota; kingdom Metazoa; phylum Chordata; class Amphibia; order Anura; family Ranidae; genus Staurois; species Staurois parvus. The sequence continues at coordinate 5,475,594 of NW_028317975.1, forward strand.
ACCTCTACCAACTCCAAGTGACAGAATAGGGCCCCACTGTGCACCTGCGTGGACCTTATGCGTGCACTTAGTTAAGTCCTTCTTCTCTCCCGTACCATACAGTAAAGCCGGTGTCTCTGTAATGCGGTTTTGGTTCTGAATCCTATGGGCAAGCTGGGGAGGGAACTACAACACCAACCCCCTCGCTACCGGAGGACACCTGACCCCACCCAGGTACCATGCTTCAGGACAGGGTGCTACTCACTTTACACCAGTCCTTGGCAACTGCTTACTTCCTTCCCTCCTGATGCTGAGTAAACCCTTTGTAATGGCCTTGCTATATACCCCATATATGATTCACTGACCCAAGTTCCTTTAGATGCCATTACCTTCAAGTACACCTTTAAAGTAACTTCAGACCAGCCTCGGGAAACAGTTTAATGAATTTACTGAACTTTCTTGGTAATAAAATAATAAATAACATCAGCATTACAGTCTGGTGCATCCCATCCCTAACTTGCTATTCTAGCCTGTGGCTGCCCAGGCATACCTTAAGAAGGTGAAAGTCCATCGCTTGCAAAGTTCATAATGTTACATAGTTACATAGTCTAGCTGAAAAAAGACAAAATTCCATCCAGTTCAACCATTAAAATAAAAATAAAAAAAGTTATAATTCTATACCCACAGTTGATCCAGAGGAAGGCAAAAAAACCCAGTAAAGCACGATCCAATTTGCTCCTGCTGGGAAAAAATTCCTTCCTGATCCCCCGAGGTGCAATCGGATATTTCCTGGATCAACTTTCCCTATAAATGTTATATCCAGTTATATTCTGTGTATCTAAAAAAGAATCCAGCTCTCTGGTGCCTTTGTGCAGACTCAAGGGCCCAGCAGTCCGCCTCCGTAGAACGGTGTCACATCATCGTGGTCATGCAGAACAGGAACAGCGGCGCTCTCCAGCTCCCGGTAAACAGTCCCTGGTACCCAGCCTTCTCCCTTATATAAACCTCATTGGGGGGGGGGGGGTAGGCTGGGTCCAAAAAGCCTGGGAAAAAGTACAGAATTGATTAACCCCCTTCCCCTGCCTGGGCCAACCACTATCTTGCTGACTAATATAGGCAATCTGCCTACATGTGTTTACCTACACAGGTGTTCCATGCATACCTGTGCAGGTCAGGGGCAGACTGACCATATGGAAACTCAGGCACTGCCCGAGGGCCCGGGGTCTGTAGGGGGCCCCATGAGATGCCCCTGGTACCTTTTTCATAGGCTTTTTTGAGTTTGGGCAAGGACACAGGGGCCCCATGACCCCTATTGCCCGGGGGCCCGATGAGTTGTCAGTCCGCCCCTGGTGCAGGTACTCCCATTCAAGTCAACTGGGATGCAGAAGCTGCACATACAAAGTTGCTGCCCCAAATTTGACATCCCTGTGGGTGCACGTCCATGGATGCAGACAGCGCGTGTTCAGGGACGTTCACCTGCACTGACAAGGAAGTTCAATTTGGAGCAGCAACTACGTCCTTAGAGCCACTGACTTGAATGGGACTACCAGGGGTGGACTGACAACTCATGGGGCTCCCGGGCAATAGAGGATCATGGGGCCCCTGTGCCCTCGCCCACACTCAAACCACACCCAATAAAGCCTATGAAAGTTACCAGGGGCATCTCATGGGGCCCCCTACTGACCCTGGGCCCTCGGGCAGTGCCCGTGTACCCGAATGGTCAGTCCGCCCCTTGGGGACTACCTATACAGGTATGCATGGAACACCTGTACATCCCTGTGCAGATAACACATGACCCTCACGGAGGGGTACGTTATAGTCTGGCCCATATGAACGAGGCTTTAGGAACATCGCGCCCTTTTGCTTGACTATAGAACAAATGTGGCATCTCAATTATCTCCTTAATGCTGCAGCTGCCGATCAAGACTCCTTACTGCATCGGAGCCCCTCATCAATGATTCATCAGCCGAAGTGGATTGCACAATCCTAGCATACCTGCAAATTAAATATTGGCCTCACGCTGGGAAAGAATAGCGGAGAAGTACTGCAAATGTTATTCAATCTCTTAACAACCATAACCAACCAGCCAGAGTTTTGCATGAAATGTATTTTAAATGAGATTCTTGTCTTTGCTCTGAAACTTCGATTCAGCACCGAAGAGAAGTAAGTATCTCATCACCTATTGACTTGTATCATTGCGTCTTGTATTAATAATGCAGCCTCACGGACGCTGCGCTTGCAAGAAAACCACGGAGGAAGACGCAAAGTAAAAGAAGCGGACCTATTCGGGTTCATGTAGAATCATGCAGTATTTTCCGTAAAGGTTGTTCCGTAAGAGATCATTGTGATGTTAGCCAAGATTCAAGAAGTTTGGGGATCACTAAGGGGATCACCAGCAGGAGGAAGGAGGTCCCGATTCCTCTATATAGATCTTTTTATCACTAGAGGGGTCACCGGCAGGAGGAAGGAGGTCCTGATTCCCCTATATAGATCTTTATATCACTAGTGGGGTCATCAGCAGGAGAAAGGAGGTCCTGATTTATCTATATAGATCTTTATATAACTAGAGGGATCACCGGCAGGAGGAAGGAGGTCCTGATTCCTCTATATATATCTTTATATCACTAGAGGGGTCACCGTCAGGAGGAAACAGGTCCCGATTCCTCTATATACATCTTTATATCACCAGAGTGGTCATCGGCAGGAGGAAAGAGGTCCTGATTCCTCTATATAGATCTTTATATCACTAGAGGGATCACCGGCAGGAGGAAGGAGGTCCTGATTCCTCTATATAGATCTTTATATCACTAGAGGGATCACCGGCAGGAGGAAGGAGGTCCTTATTGCTCAATATAGATCTTTATATCACTAGAGGGGTCACTGGCAGGAGGAAGGAGGTCCTGATTCCTCTATATAGATCTTTATATCACTAGAGGGGTCACCAACAGGAGGAAGGAGGTCCTGATTCCTCTATATACATCTTTATATCACCAGAGTGGTCATCGGCAGGAGGAAAGAGGTCCTGATTTCTCTATATAGATCTTTATATCACTAGAGGGGTCACCGGCAGAAGGAAGGAGGTCCTGATTCCTCTATATAGATCTTTATATCACTAGAGGGGTCACCGGCAGAAGGAAGGAGGTCCTGATTCCTCTATATAGATCTTTATATCACTAGAGGGGTCACCGGCAGGAGGAAGGAGGTCCTTATTGCTCAATATAGATCTTTATATCACTAGAGGGGTCACCAACAGGAGGAAGGAGGTCCTGATTCCTGTATATAGATCTTTATATCACTAGAGGGGTCACCAACAGGAGGAAGGAGGTCCTGATTTCTCTATATAGATCTTTATATCACTAGAGGGGTCACCGGCAGGAGGAAGGAGGTCCTGATTCCTCTATATAGATCTTTATATCACTAGAGGGGTCACCAACAGGAGGAAGGAGGTCCTGATTCCTGTATATAGATCTTTATATCACTAGAGGGGTCACCAACAGGAGGAAGGAGGTCCTGATTCTTTTATATAGATCTTTTTATCACTATAGGGGTCACCAGCAGGAGGAAGGAGGTCCTGATTCCTCTATATAGATCCTTATATAACTAGATGGGGTCACCAGCAGGAGGAAGGACATCCGGATTTCTCAATATAGATCTTTATATCACTAGAGGGGTCACTGGCAGGAGGAAGGAGGTCCTGATTCCTCTATATAGATCTTTATATCACTAGAGAGGTCACCAGCAGGAGGAAGGAGGTCCTGATTACTCTATATAGATCCTTACTTATCATTAGAGGGGTCAGCAGCAGGAGGAAGGAGGTCCCGATTCCTCTACATAGATCTTTATATCACTAGAGGGGTCACTGGCAGGAGGAAGGAGGTCCTGATTCCTCTATATAGATCCTTAGTTATCACTAGAGGGATCACAAGCAGGAGGAAGGAGGTCCTGATTCCTCTATATAAATCTTTATATCACTAAAGGGATCACCAACACAAGGAGGGAGGTCCTGATTCCTCTATATAGATCCTCATATAACTAGAGGGATCCCCGGCAGGAGGAAGGAGGTCCTGATTCCTCTATATAGATCTGTATATCACTAGAGGGGTCACCAGCAGGAGGAAGGAGGTCCTGATTCCTCTATATTGATTCCTCTATATTGATCCTATCACTAGAGGGGTCACCAGCAGGAGGAAGGAGGTCCTGATTATTTTATATAATTTTAACTTACCTTTACCCCTTGAATACCAGGAAGCTTATATGCGTACCTTGGTAGACAAGGGTGTTAAGTAGACTATCACTTTGAACCAAATGAGCAAGTTGACAGAGTGTTTTAATGACCATGTGCCTTTCTTTAAACATTGTTAGAAACATTCCCTAAAATCATTAAAATATATTCATGCTTACACAGAAACTACCTAACTCGGTACTGTTAGCTTTCATCTACAATCCCCTTTACAGGAAGGAAAGCGCACACTCAGAGCACTTATGCGTTGCACCATTTGGTCAGTCTGCAGCTTGAACATGCTTACAGGAGGTGGAAGCAGAGTGATGTCTTTATCAGTGTGACGATCCTAAGCCTGCTCCTCTTAAAATAGCAGCTGGTCCAAAGCAAAATACTGCCTATCAAAGTTGCATAAATGTAAAAAGTATTTCCTGAACATGTTTTGAATGTTATCATTTTCCCATATTTGTAATTTTTTCTATAACTGAAGTAAAATATGATACATATTAGCTCTTATCTTGTCACACAGCAACTGTAGTCAATATAAATCAAAGGCCCATCATCATGCTGACCTCTACACATAATGATTTAGGCTAAGCACTTCCTCCACAGAGAAAGCACCATGATAGCCAGTCCAAGAAAAAACAGAACAGCCAACCCAAGAAGAACCAAAAAAAAACAACACAAGAGGAAACATAAAAGCCAAATCAAAGAGAAAGAACTCAAGCGCTCAGTCAACTCAAAAAGAGCCATAAAATTCAACCCAAGAGAAAACAGACAAAATGTAAAAAAAATCCCAAGAGAAAAAACTTACAGGAATATCTAATTGAAATGGAAGAATAAATAACCCAAAATAAAACATTGAAAACCAGTGCAAAGTGGGCAATAAAAAAAACAACCCAAGAGAAAACAGAACACCCAACCCAGAGAAAACAGAACACCCAACCCAGAGAAGACATTAAAAACCATCCCAAGGGAAAACGGAGCATTCGACTGAAATAGAACCATAACAACCAAGAAGAAAACATAAAACCCAAAGCAAACAGAGACAGAAAAAACAATCCAAGCACTTAAACACTCGACCCAAAAAGAACCATAAAAACCAACTCAGTCCAGAAAGAATCTTAAAAACCATCCCAGGAGAAAATATAACAACAAACCGAAATAGAACTATATATAATCCAAGACAAAACACTGAAACCCAATGCAAAGAGAACCATAAAACCCCCCAAAGAGAAAACAGAATTTCCAGCTAAGAAAGAAGAACCCTAAAAACTATCCCAAAAGAAAACAGCACATTCAGCTGAAATAGAGCAATAAAAATAACCCAAGAGAAGAGAAATCATTAACATCCAACAGGAACAGAACCAAAAAATATAACCCAAGAGAATACAGAACAACACCCAACCAAAACAAGAGTCTTAAAAACAAGAGAACCATAAAAACCAACCAAAGATGAAACAGAATGCCCAGTCCAAAGAGAAACTTAAAATCAACACAAGAGAAACATAAAGCCCAATTCAAAGTAAAAAAGCCGAAGCGCTGAAACACTCAACGCAAAAAGAACCATATAAACCGACCTAAGAAAAGACAGAACATCTAGTCCAGAAAGAATCTTAAAAACCATCCCAAGAGGAAACTTAACATATAAACAGAAATAGAACCATAAATTATCTAAAAAATAACCCAAGAGAAAACATTGAAACCCAACGCAAAGAAAACCATAAAAAACAACCCAAGAGATAACAGATTACCCAACCCAAAGAGAACCTTAAAATCCACCCCAAGAGAAAACAGAAAAATAACTGAACTAGAACCATAAAAACAATCAAGAAGGAAACATAAAACCCAAACCAAAGAAAAACATAAAAAACAATCCAAGCACTTAAAAACTCAACTCAAAAAGAACCATGAAAAACCAACCCAAGAGAAAACAGAAAACCCAACATAGAGAGAACCTTAAAAACCATCCCAAAAGAAAACAGCACATTCAACTAAATATAACCATAAAAACAAGCCAGGTCAAAAAAAATATAAACATTAAGATTCAACACAAACAAAGCCAACAAAAAAAACCCAAAAGGAAGACATAACATCCAACCCTCCAAAAACAAAAAAAAAAACAGCTCAGCCCAAAGAGAACCATGAAAAACCAACCCAAGAGAAAACAGAACATCCAACACAGAGAGAACCTTAAAAACCACCCCAAGAGAAAACAGAAAAACAACTGAAATAGAACCATAAAAACAATCAAGAAGGAAACCTAAAACCCAAACCAAAGAAAAACATAAAAAACAATCCAAGCACTTAAAAACTCAACTCAAAAAGAACCATGAAAAACCAACCCAAGAGAAAACAGAAAACCCAACATAGAGAGAACCTTAAAAACCATCCCAAAAGAAAACAGCACATTCAACTAAATGTAACCATAAAAACAAGCCAGGTCAAGAGAAAACATAAACATTAACATTCAACACAAACAGAGCCAAAAAAAAAACCCCAAAAGAAAAACATAACATCCAACCCCCCCCCCAAAAAAAAAAAAAAAAAAAAGAGAACCATAAAAACCAACCCAAGATAAAAACGGAACATCCAACTGAAACAGAACCATAAAAACAATTTAGGAGAACTTATAATAGCCAACTCAAAAAATAGTCATAATGAACAACCCAAGGGTAAACATACCACTCGGCCCACCCACAGAACAAAATAAAACAAATCATGAGAACCCACAGAACCAAATAAAACAAATCATGAGAACCCACAGAACCAAAAAAACAAATCATGAGAACCCACAGAACCAAAAAAACAAATCATGAGAACCCACAGAACCAAAAAAAACAAATCATGAGAAAACAGAACACCCAGTCTATGAGAACCATAAGAAAAATAGCCCAACAGAAACCATAAAAGCCAACCCAAGAGGAGCAAGAAACACCACGAAAGACAAAAACCTACATTTTATTGAATTTACATATTACATACCCAATGGATGGCCACTGACACCTTAGCCCATTTCTATAGCTAAGCCTTACAGTACATAAAAAAATAATAGAAAAAAAAATTCCGCAGAAAACATGACCAGATAAAAGAGAGTGAAACATTTTTTTTTTTTTTACTCACTGGATGAATGAAGCAGCCGTGAATGTTTGCAGTGATAGACCACTTCCTGTTCGCAGTATTCCACGCTGTTGATCATGGCCTCCAGCTGTTCCGCACTGGCGCTGTAGTTAAGTGTGGCTGAGTATGGCCTCCCAGAGATCGATCCGTGTACAGGCGTTAGATCGGTGATGTTGTGCTGAACAACGGTCCAGATTTTCTCTTCTGTAGGAAACATTTAAACATATTCAGTGTTGACAACACATACTAAAAAAATAAATAAATAAAATAATAATAATAATAATAACAATCAATATATATATATTTGTGTAACTGAGTATACAAAACTATTTAAAAAGAATCCGCCATTTCTCACCATATACAGATTTACCCTTTTCACCGAAAGTGAAAGAAAATCCCCAAATTTGGGTTATCACCAGAATAGGAATGGAGGGGTAACACTAATTCTGGTGGGATTTCCTATGACTTCCTGTTTTGGTTATAGGACAGGAAGTGAAGGAAAATCCCCCCAATGAGACAAAATGGGGAAAAAAATGATAGAGGTTATAACCTTCCCTTACTCTACTTATTAATCTTTAGTTTTATGTTCATAAGAAACTCCCCAATGGGTCGTGATGGGAAAAAACCCTCCCTTACTCTATTCAGGGGCGGACTTACAACTCATCGGGCCCCTGTGCAATAGGAAATCATGGGGCCCCTGTGTCCTCGCTCACACTCAAACCACACCCAAAAAAGCCTATGAAAGGTACCAGGGTCATTTCATGGGGCCTCCTACTGACCCCGGGCCCTCGGGCAATGCCCGAGTGGCTAAATGGTCAGTCTGCCCCTGTCTATCCCTTAGCCTTTAGTTTACTTTAAAGAGAAACTTCAGCCCCCCTAACCGGGGCTCCGCCCCCCTCCACTGGTATAATCTTTGATTGTTTGTGATGAATGAAATCCAGCTATCAGTATGTTCCATAGTCCAAGATTTTATTAGCTACATGTGAAAACACACAGTGGATACAGCTAACGCGTTTCGTCCATAGTGGCCTTCCTCATTGCTCATTGCTATGAGGAAGGCTACTATGGCCGAAACACGTTAGCTATATCCACTGTGTTTTAACACGTAACTAAAAAAAAAGACTTGGATCATGGAATTTTCCGGGTAGCTGGCTTTCATTCATCATAGATTTATGCTTTGGGAGTGAAGATCCCAGCCAGGAGCACCGGTTCTCAGCAATATATGGGTCAACAGAGCAGTAGAGCATGGGCACTGTTGATTGTTTGGTGCATGTGCAGATGCACCCAAGGGTTCTGAACAGCCTCTAGGGCCCTGCGGCACATGCGCACACATGCATGAGATTTTTATGCTCATGTGCAGACACTGCAAAGTTTTGGAACGCCCAAAGCAGTCCTGTCTTTGCGCATGTGTGGGAAACCCACAGGTGCGTAGATGTGACAAACTCCAAAAAGCCCAGCAGGCATGTGCAGAATCCAAGGGGGGCAAGGGGCACGAACATCATTCATGTCTAGCACACAAAAAACGTTCAATTAAAAATAATATATAACATTCATAGCCAAAGGTTGAAGAGGAAAGAGAGAGGAGGCACTGCAAAAATAAAGTCAACTTAGAGTGAGGGTCTATTTCGAAAACTTATATAAAATCTGTTCTTTCCTTTCCAGGCGGGGATCAGATGTCACACACTGCACAGCACAGAAGAGGGAGCTGAGTGTAATATGAGACCTGAGTGGATGGAATGGACACACCCCCTTCTATACAGTTTCATAGGGAAGCATGCCTATTGGGGTGAGTATTAGGGTGAGGGTTTGAGTGGGACGGCAGTACCAGGGGCGGACTGACCATTTGGAAACTCGGGCACTGCCCGAGGGCCCAGGGTCAGTAGAGGGCCCCATGAGATGCCCCTGGTACCTTTTTCATAGGCTTTTTTGAGTTTTGGCAAGGACACAGGGGCCCCATGATCCCCTATTGCCCGGGGGCCCCATGAGTTGTCAGTCCGCCCCTGGGCAGTACATAAATAAAGTCAATTTAGGGTGAAGGTCTGATTTAAGTAGTCATGCTTTTGTATGTCATGGCCTCTTCACTCCCAATAATCCCCTTTTTGCAGAAACAAGGCTGAAAACTCCAACACTGTAACCCCATTAGGTGTTATCATAAAGGAGACTGCTGGCATTCTAAAATGTTTTCAGGCACTGGGGGCTAGAGGCATTCAGACAGCTTCAAGGATCAGAGAGCACAGAGAGGACTTCCCCTGTGCCCAGTCAGCAGGCATAGGACAGGAAGGTGACACAGAAATCTGCAAATGATGGTGCCGCCCTGTACACAGGGAAGCATTTATCACAAGTTCTGCTTTAAAGCGGTTGTAAACCCTTACATATACCCACTCAAGTGACAGGCCTACGCAGAGTTGAAACAAACCCTTCTACATACGTTGCATCTGTTTATCTGTGATCCTATTTCCTCTACAGCCATTCAAAGTTCAGAATTTACACAGCATTTCTCAGCTCCAGAGAGCAGGAGATGGGAATCTGATGCCACACACTACACAGCATAGAGGAGGGAGCCGAGTGTAATTTGAGACCTGAGTGGAGGGAATGAGCATAAACACTTCTATACAGTTTCATAGGGGAACATGCACAGCTGAGGCTGTGTGCTGGAGCATGGGGATGAGGATGGGGGGGGGGGGGGGGGGGCAGTAGGGCCATCTTCCAGGATTCTTTAGCTTTGGCATGCTCTGCCAGAAGTGACTCATGCTGATAGAAGCGGAATGAGAGAGGAGACAGAAATCACACTGGGTGTCATTTGAGACCTGAGTGGAGGGAATGGGCATAACCACTTCTATACAGTCTCATAGGGGAACATGCACAGCTGAGGCTGTGTGCTGGAGCATGGGGATGAGGATGGGGGGGCAGCAGGGCCATCTTTCAGGGTTGTTTAGCTTTGGCATACTCTGCCAGAAGTGATTCATGCTGATAGAAGCAGAATGAGAGAGGAGACAGAAATCACACTGGGTGTCATTTGAGACCTGAGTGGAGGGAATGGGCATAACCACTTCTATACAGTCTCATAGGGGAACACGCACATCTGAGGCCGTGTGCTGGAGTATAGGGATGGGGGGGGGGGGGGCAGCAGGGCCATCTTCTAGGATTGTTTGGCTTTGGCATACTCTGCCAGAAGTGACTCATGCCGATAGAAGCGGAATGAGAGAGGAGACAGAAATCACACTGGGCGCTTTGGATAGAGGCAAGTACACACTATCGAAGGATATGCTTTATTCATTTCAGAGGTTTACAACCACTCCAATTCATTCAATTAGTTTACATTTCAAATTTGAAAAACTATTTTATTAGTCCTTTCTTCCAAAGGCCTGCTCATTCTACCTTCGGCAGAATAGCCCTGTCCCCGGTGCATTCGATGTCTCTTTTTTTTTTTCTCCGACCAAATAGTTAATGGATGTTCCGTGGCAGAGAATGCAAAGCTATCAAAGAGCCCTTCCAGATTTATGGAACATATAAACTAAGATAACCTTCCTCTCCTCATTATCCCTCTCGCTTTAATATCATTTGCCGCCATTAAGCCGGAGAGATATTATTTTATCACCCTTCACCGGGTACTACTCCGCGCCGCTGCTGGAAAACCGCAGAAGAGAAAGGAACGGAGCCGGGCAGTAAATATCGCAGGATTCATTGCTCGGTCCACCCATGCAAAGGTAGATTCATCTCGGCAAAAGAACATTTTTAAGAGCCGCTTAAACTGCTTTCTAATGCAAAGGTGACAATGCTTTAATTCTGGGCTAATGCTACGCCTTTATGACTTGCCGCTTCGAGTTCTCTCCAATTTAGCCGAAGGAGCTGCCGGCATTCAGTCCCGGGAGACAGCTTTACGGCTGGGAGACTCCGGAGCAGGCAGATAAGCTCACATCACTCGACTCAATATGCTTCTTTAAAGCCTTCATAATGAGTGGGTGAGCCATACTGCGAAGATCGAGGACCGAGGCTGGGAGGGGACCCAACGTGCCGCACATGATTGTAGCCATATGACCATATTCAATACTTGTTATTTGCATTAACTGGTTGTAAACCTCAGACATGAAATATGAACATAGCATATCCCTCTATAGCAGCGGTTCTCAACCTGTGGGTCGCGACCCCTTTTGGGGTCAAACGACCCTTTCACAGAGGTCGCCTAAGACCATCGGAAAACACATATTTCCGATGGTCTTAGGAACCGAGACACCGCTCCTCTATCCGTCTCTAGGTGGGTCCACCCACATGCAGGTAGACTCTATGAGGTAGTGGTGAGGGCGGCTGGAGGGGCTCGGCAAGGCAACCTGCCTTTTTGAGAAACCCAAGTGAAATATCCTTTTTATATCGTGACAGATCTCCGCAGTTTCACTATATATATATATATATATATATATATATATAATTTTGATGCAAGTTTGACACCAAGAAGAAAATACTGTATGTTTGGTATGATCAGGGGCGGACTGACCATTTGGAAACTCGAGCGCTGCCCGAGGGCCCAGGGTCAGTAGGGGGCCCCATGAGATGCCCCTGATACCTTTTTCATAGGCTTTTTTGAGTTTGGGCAAGGACACAGAGGTCCCATGATCCCCTATTGCACGGGGGCCCCATGATAGTGAGCCCTAGCCTTCTATGGTGTTATGTCCCAATTAGAGATAACCTTGGGTGCTGCTCTGAGGAAAGGGGAAAGTTCCCCGAAATGTGTCCGTGGGCTCCATCATCATCAGTTGGAGCTGGATAGCGGACATCTGTATATCGTGCCTTGTGTGTGTTTTACATGCTTTCAGCCTCTTGGGCTTGTGAGTATTATTTGATTTGCTTCACCTAATAAAGTGCTAAAGATAATGCACTAGGCTTTTGTGCCCTTTCTGTTCATGTTTCCTAACACCGAATTTCCCCAATTTGAAAAGAGCTGCACCATCTACCCTTCCAGTTAGGGTTGCATAACTTTGCAGCATAGGATGGGGGCCTCCACCACTGTTGAGCGCTGAAGTGTCAAGTTCTTTGTATATCTCATGACCTTGGGCGTATTCAGATGCTCTTCTAAGCCCGCATGGTCAAGCCCACTAGGAAGATGTCACCTGTGATGGGTCAATCATTAGTGACCAATTGGAAACTCGGGCACTGCCCAAGGGCCCGGGGTCAGTAGGGGGACCCATGAGATGCCCCTGATACCTTTTTCATAGGCTTTTTTGAGTTTGGGAAAGGACACAGGGGCCCCATGATCTCCTATTGCCCGGGGGCCCCAATGAGTTGTCAGTCTGCCCCTGGCAGGGGTGATAAAACTGTTGGCGCTATATAAATCCTGTATAATAATAATAATCTGAACTGGATCTGTGTTGAGACGAGTGGTGTAATGTTTACAATGACCAGTGAAACAGCGCAAAAAACCAAGTAGGACAAAACTGACACAAATAAATATACAAATAAATAGTGTGCTATAACAAATAAATGTAAATATATAAAAATCAAGGAAATTAACCACTTCCTGTCTGGACACTTTCCCCCCCTTCCTGTCCAGGGCAATTTTCAGCTTTCAGCGCTATCACACTTTGAATGACAATTGCGCGGTCATGCAACACTGTACCCGTATGAATTTTTTACCATTTTCTTGAGACAGATAAAGCTTTATTTTGGTGGTATTTATTCACCGCTGGGATTTTTATTTTTTTGCTATGTAAATGAAAAAGTCCAAAAATTTTGAAAAAAGTGTTTTTCTTATAAAAATTTTGCAAATAATAATATTTCATCATAAATCTTGGACACAATTTATTCCGTTATCTCTTTAGTAAAAAAAAAAAAAATATGCCAAATTAGTTATAACCAAAAATTATAATTTTTAAAAAATTTTTTTTACATTTGTATTTTCTTTTTTTATATATTACTATTTATGTTTTTTTGTTTGTTTGTTTTTTACATACCGTCACCCTAGCAGTACAGTGTCACCATGGTGACACTGTACTACTTGTGGAGGTGATGAAGATTTTTTTTTACAGTTATTGCTTTTACACCCATATAGGATGTAAAAGCAATCATTTCTCTTTCTCTCTGTCCACATTCTTGCAGGCATTGAGAAATACTGTGTGAGCTGTGATTGGTCAGAGCTTGTCACATGGTACAAGGCTGTTGTGAATAGCCCTGTACCATGTGACCTCTGTGATCATTCACAGATTTCACACGTAGTAAGCAATGATGTCACAAGTGACATCTTGCTTACTACTTTGCATGTGATCACTGATTGGCCAATCAGTGATCACATGATCGGGACCTTGTACAGAGGTCCAGTCCGACGATCGGTGTTTCACTGTGTCCGGAGGACACAGCGGGCACCGGATCGCGGTGCTGCGCGCTCCGAGGGAGAGCGCACAACTAAAAAAAGCGTGTGCCGTTTATGGACGGCAACCCGCCCCTGGAGTGAACCGTCCTGCCGTTTAAAAACAGCAGGCAGACAGCAAGTGGTTAAATTAAATCAGTAAAAGGCCAATTCATCAAACGCATAAATACCTCAAATAAGTCCACCCAAAAAAATTTATAAAATGTGATTGAATAAAAAAGTCTTTCCGATCCATTAAAGTCCCCATGTGAGCAAATTAAATTAATTGAGTAAGTGCGTGAAACTTCACTCAAGTGTCACCATGTGCTCCAGAGGAAAACCTCCCCCAATTCAGTGGCACCCACCAGATATCGTGGCCCATCTAAACTTGATAGGCAATCGCACTTATGGAGAGTGTTAGACGTTAGAAGGATCCTCAATCACTTAGCCCCTCGGCAATTAGAGGCTGATTAGATGGCGGGACATCCTCCAAAATATTTACTAATGCAAGAAGAGTAATCTCAGAGGATTCTGGAACCAGAGGCTAGCAGCAAGTGATCATCCGCACTTTAGACACATTCAGTCCTTGGCATTGAAGATCTGGCAAATAGATGAGTGAAAAGTTTAAACGATGCGAGAGATCTGCCTGATCCAACCAAATCTGTGCGATGTGGAGGCCCCCTCCCCATGTAATCTCATATGATGGGGGTCTGCAGCTTTCAGATGAATGGGCGATCAGGGTGTAGTTGTCTATACAGCTGCTTCATTGCCTGCTCTCTGCTCTGGAACATTGTGTCCACTGAAAATGTGCCACTTGATAACCTAGATCCGAGCTGGATCTGGGTTGAGTACTGTACTTTATGTATCCGGGGCTGTGGAACTGTTTCTGAGCATCTTGGTGGACAAGCCCGGGCTAATCAAGACTTTTCAACATGTTTTCCAGCACATAGGCAAGGGAGGCATGGTGGGAAATTCCTGGGACTACTAGCCAGACTTAGAAGACCTGTTTAGGTGCCTATCTGTTAGTTAGATTCATGTTGCATTGTCATGTATTTTACTGGTTGTACATCTTATCTTATCTATGGTACCATCCCCAAGAGGGAAATGTCCTCCTGGGGGTATAAAGTATGTGTCTGGATTTATTAAACTGGAATTCCTTTGGTTTTATCTCAACATCTTGTCTGCTTATGATGATTGGGGCTGGTATGAGCCATAGGTCTGCTGGAAGGGTTTAGAGGGCAAGAAGCACTGTTTGGCAGAGGCACCCAGTCGGGGTGGTGTTTTTGTGCCAGAGAAGATCAAGTACTGCTAAAATACTCTGAATTACCTTGAAAACTACAATTGATCTGGTAACCTAGATCTGAGCTGGATCTGGGTTGAGTGGTGTAATGTACTTTATGCATCTGGGGCTGTGGAACTGTTTCTGGGCATCTTGGTGGATAAGCTCGGGCTAATCAAGACTTTTCAACATGTTTTCCAGCACATAGGCAAAAGAAGCATGGTGGGGAATTCCTGGGACTACTAGCCAGACTTAGAAGACTTCTCTAGGTGGCTAGCTGTTAATTAGATTCATGCTGCATTGTCATGTATTTTACTGGTTGTACATCTTATCTTACCTATGCTACCATCCCCAAGAGGGGAATGTCCTCCTGGGGGTATAAAGTATGTGTCTGGATTTATTAAACAGGAATTCCTTTGGTTTTACCTCAACATCTTGTCTGCTTATGATGATTGGGGCTGGTATTACCCATCGGTTTGCTGGAAGGGTTTAGAGGGCAGGGAGCACTGTTTGGTGGAGGCACCCAGTCGGGGTGGTGTTTTTGTGCCAGAGAAGATCAGGTACTGCTAAAATACTCTGAATTACCTTGAAAACTACAGTTGATCTGGTAACCTAGATCTGAGCTGGATCTGGGTTGAGACGAGTGGTGTAATGTACTTTATGTATCCGGGACTGTTGAACTGCTTCTGGGCAACTTGGTGGGCAAGCCCGGGCTAATCAAGACTTTTCAACATGGTTTCCAGCACATAGGCAAGGGTCGGGGTGCCAGGCGGTCCTTCACAAACCCCTTATGGCAGTGATGGCGAACCTTTTTGAGCCCGAGTGCCCAAAACTGCAACACAAAACCAACTTTTTTATTTCAAAGTGCCAACACTGCAATTAACCACTTGCCTACCGGGCACTTCTAACCCCTTCCTGCCCAGACCAATTTTCAGCTTTCAGTGCTGTTGCACTTGACAATGACAATTGTGCGGTCATGCAACACTCATTTTTTCACACAAATAGAGCTTTTTTTGCTGGTATTTAATCACCACTGGGTGTTTTATTTTTTGCACTATAAATGAAAAAAGAGCAAAAAATGAAAAACATAAAAGGTTTTCTTTGCTTCTATTATAAAATTTTGCAAACAGGTAATATTTCTTCTTTGATGTGCCTTGGTGAGGCTGCACTAATAGGCAGCACTGATGGGCATGGATGAGGCGGCACAGATAGGTAGCACTGATGAGGCGGCACTGGTGGGCATTGATGAGGAGGCACTGATGATGCACTGATATGCAGCAATGATGGGCACTGATAAGCGGCACTGACTGATAGCACCAACTGGAGGCACTGACAGACGGCACTGATTGGCAGCACTGCTGGGCATCATTGATGAGTGGCACTGATGGGCAGCACTGATGGGCGACACTGCTGGGCACTGACAGGTGGCACTGCTGGGCAGCACTGACAGGCGACACTGCTGGGCACTGATGGGTGACACTTCTCGGCACTGATGGATGACACTGCAAGCAGTTAATCTCACCTCTGGCAGTGTCGGTGTGGCTTCCAACCCAGCAGCTCATTCCCATCCACGCTGAACACATCGCCCCTGGCCCCGGAGCAGTGTGGGAGCCTCTTCCTCTCTTCCACGCCCATCCCCGGCTACATCACCCCTGGTGCCAAATCCGCATAGGAGCCATTTCCTCTCATCCACACCCACCCTGGCCACAGAGACATGTGGGAGATGTAGTTTGACGGGGGTCCAGTGTGGACGAGATCTGGATGGCCGGTCAGTGTGCGTGGTCCGTGTGCGCTCATCTTCCTCTTCTTCCTGGCGTGCCCACTGAGATGGCTCTGCGTGCCATAGGTTCGCCATCACTGCCTTATGGGAAGTCTCTTTTTGTTAACCTGCTGGTGTTTCTCCTTAAAAAAAAAACTATTTTATGCGGAAAGTTCCAAGGTTAGTACAAGGTTAGTTGCTCCTTGGGGTGAGCAGACCCAATTGTCAAAAGATGTTGCTTAGCGGATGGTGTTTTTGTGCCAGAGAAGATCAGGTACTGCTAAAATACTCTGAATTACCTTGAAAACTACAATTTATCTGGTAACCTAGATGTGAGCTGGATCTGGGTTGAGACAAGTGGTGTAATGTACTTTATGTATCCGGGGCTGTTGAACTGCTTCTGGGCATCTTGGTGGGCAAGCCTGGGCTAATCAAGACTTTTCAACATGGTTTCCAGCACATAGGCAAGGGTCGGGGTGCCAGGCGGTCCTTCACAAACCCCTTATGGGAAGTTTCTTTTTGTTAACCTGCTGGTGTTTCTCTTTAAAAAAAAAAAACTGTATTGTATGCGGATAGTTGCAAGGTTAGTACAAGGTTAGTTGCTCCTTGGGGTGGGCAGACCCAATTGTCAAAAGATGTTGCTAATGTGTAATGTATTTTATGCATCTAGGGCTGTGGAACTGTTTCTGGGCATCTTGGTGGGCAAGACTTTTCAACATGTTTTCCAGCACATAGGCATGGGTCGGGGTGCCAGGCGTTCCTTCACAAATCCCTTATGGGAAGTCTCTTTTTGTTAACTTGGTGGTGTTTCTCTTAAAAAAACAAAAACTGTATTGTATGCGGATTGTTCCAAGGTTAGTACAAGGTTAGTTGCTCCTTGGGGTGGGCAGACCCAATTGTCAAAAGATGTTGCTTAGCGGATGGTGTTTTTGTGCCAGAGAAGATCAGGTACTGCTAAAATACTCTGAATTACCTTGAAAACTACAATTGGACTTATAAATCACAAAGCCTGAGTCTGCGTGAGATTTCGGATACAGAAGAAAAGATGACATTCTTCTACCAGATTCTCTAATACTTCCTACGGAACGATAATGGCTTTCTTCGCTAGAAGCTGCAAATTGTATCTCGATGCTGAGCAGCCCCCCTCCGGTTTCTTTAATAATGTTCTATATCCTCTGGGCTGTTTAAACATCGCCGACCTATATCTTCCACGGATTATTTGCTTAATTTTAAACATAACTGCCTCCCCTCGTTCCTCTAATAGATCCGTCGTGTATCTCTCTTTGGTGTCATGTACCAGGTGATGCGTTGGCCCATATCACTCCTTTCCCGTGCGCGTTCCCACCGCTAATAGCTCTGCAAAGCCTGTCAGATCGGACTCATGCGACTGCGGAGTTAGCTGAGCGAGGAAGCTGCAGCTTGCTGCAACATAACTCCAGGCTCTTCAGCCGTCAACAAAGCAAACAATTATTCTTTAAGCAGCCATCTGGGCTCCTGAAAAGAGGGATGACCCAAGGAACAAAACATGCGATGTTAACAAACCCTTCCTGAATACGGAGCCAGCTGCTTCAAGCCGCAACAAATAAAACGCCACATGGCTGCAGAAGAAGGCTGAATGGGGATTGTAAAGCCTATATACTTTACAAAGACTCTTATCTCTTACATATAAAATAACAACAAAACGATATCAGCCAAGACTTGTGGAGGACCGGGAACCCAGAACCAGAAAGTTGGGCGCCGCAACTGGCAATAGGTAGCAGAATATGTTGGCCGTGCAAGCACCGTCTACTGCAGCCATTCTCAACCAGGGTTCCACCAGAGGTTGCTAGGGGTTCCATGAGCTGTGACTGATTGACATCCCATCTGATGGTGCCATTTTTTAAAGAATTGATTTAGTCCCCAACAGGGGTGGACTGACCATTTGGAAATTGGGCACTGGCCGAGGGCCCTGGGTCAGCCTTTTTCATAGGCTTTTTTGAGTTTGGGCAAGGACACAGGGGCCCCATGATTTCTTATTGCCTGGGGGCCCCATAAGTTGTCAGTCCGCCCCTGGTCCTCAACAGTGCTTTCCATTGGCTAAAACAGGAAAATGCCACATGACCGCAAAATACGTCTGAATGTAAAGTCTATGTCATGAATGCTCAAACTGTGGCCCTCCAGCTGTTGCAAAACTACAAGTCCCTAGAAGCATTGCAAGGCTGCAAGTTACAAGCATGACTTCCAAAGGCAGAGGCATGATGGGACTTGTAGTTCTGCAACAGCTGGACGGCCACAGGTTGAGCACCCATGGTCTATGTACTAGGGATGGGCTACGTAAGTTCGACTCAAACATGGGCCGTTCGTGTGTTCACTGAACACATGAACGGTACGGGGTGTTCAATGGGTGTTTGCCCGCCATGCCCCACAATGCACTGCGCCCTGACAGTGCATTGGGATTGGTCTAAGCCAGGGGTTAAAATTTCAAGTCCTGAGCTAATATCCAGGCCTTAAGAGTTACTCACCACCAACAAACACACACAAACAGAGACACCTGTACACACACACAGACATGTACATACACACACAGAGACACATGTACACATACAGGCACATGTATACATACACAGGCACGTACAGACACGCATACACACAGATACATGTACATACACAGAAATACACACGCACAGACACATGTATATACACACAGACACATGTACATACATAGACACACACACATACATGTACATACACGCAGACACATGTACAGATACACACATGTACATACACACAGACACATGTGTACACACACACACACACACACACACACACACACACACAGCCCTATAAAAAGTTGCAGTACTTCGTTGTTCACTCACAGATCCGGGTACTGCACTCTAGGGGGAGGCAGAGAGCACAGCACATACTCCTTGGTTTGCTTTCACTGCGCTCAGCTATTGAGCAGTCTGACGGCTCCCAGTGCCAATGACAGATTCAGCCTGAGCTACGACACACTCGCCCCCGCCATAATTTCTACTTGCCATTGGCAAGCAGGCGAGTGAAAATTTCAAGGCCTGGTCTAAGCAATGCACCTGACCAGGTCAGGTGCAATGCTTTGACCAATCACAGTGCATAATGATGTCACAAGGGGGTGGGGTGAACCCCGACGCCCTTGTGATGTCATGACAGTCTTAAAGAGCTGTCATCGGGGCGCAGCTGTCAGACAGCCGGAAGCCAGCATCCAGAGTGGAGCAGTTTTTTTTTGTTCCTTTTTCGGGTAGTGATGGCGGGCATGGTGATTGATGTTGGATCTACACCGGGGGACATTCTTTTAATTTTTATTTTTAATAAAGGACTTGTCAAAGACTGTCTCCTGTCTTTTTTTACACTACACTTTATTTTTTATGAATGGGTAGCGGTACCATGTACTGTGTACTCATTCACATTGGCTGACTCTAATGCCAGAGGGACAGCAGCCACATACAGTTACTGATTTCTCACACCGGTCTGTACTCAAATATGTCCTTCGATAATTGGATACCTCCTTTCATTATCATCCAGACATCTGTCCAGTGAATCCTCCAGATCAGATCCCCCAAAAAAAGTCAGCTCCAGCAGACTTCAGCAGAACCCCTACCCCTGCTAGTCAGCTGAGACCTTGATGAGCAGTAGATGCTACAGTGTGACTGCCCAGAAGGGTAGTAGCCCTTCAGGCTGGGATCTCCTCCTCCTGGACAAGAACCCTTCAGTTCCATGCCCCCAGCTATTTATGCTCAACCCGGCCATCATCTGGGCAATTCTCCCAGGGCTGGGAATGCATAACTATTCAATTGCTGATTTGACTCTCCCAGCCCACTAGTTTCTAGAATCCTAAGGAGACAGGGGGAAGCAATCAAACCTTCAACCAGTGAGCCACAGAACAGCCCACAATAATCACAAGCACTTCAACTGATTACAGTGGAGCTAGAGGCTAAATTTACCTAACCTATCTAGGAGGGTCCTACAGTGCACTGAAAACCTCAGTGGCCTATGTGGCTACAATTTAATTGGTACCAGCTTAGCCACACAACATAACCCCTTATAACTGTATAAAACTGAGACCCCCCCCCCCAGGGCCATCTTAACAGCATCATAGGCCCTTGGGGAAAGTAATGCACTGGGGCCCAGGGGCGGACTGACAACTCATGGGGCCACCGGGCAATAGGGGATCATGGGGCCCCTGTGTCCTTGCCCACACTCACAAAAGACTATAAAAAAGCTACCAGGGGCATCTCATGGGGCCCCCTACTGACCCCGGGCCCTCGGGCAGTGCTCGAGTTTCCAAAGGATTAGTCCGCCCCTGCTGGGGCCCCTACCAGCCTGGCACAGACCTACTCTCAAGAATTAAAATATAAATAGTTATAGGAATTAAACATATATTTATTAGTACTTTCAATAAAACAGATTTAAAACAATAGGAAAACATGCCATAAATCAAAGACTATCCAAAACAAAGGGCACAATATGGGGGATGGGGAAAGGCAGAAGGGCACAGTATAGGGAGGGGGGTCAAGAGGGCACAATACTAGGATCAGGAGTACACAGTATATGCTCCAGGATGCTGCCTGGGACATGGCAATCCTGGGACAGCTTAATAAAAAGCATGACTGTCCCAGCAAATCCGGGACAGTTGGCAAGTATGATTTCATGCAAGATTATCATTGGGCCCCCATCCACCTGGGGCCCCTGGACAGTGCCCAGGTGTGTCTTGCATTAGGACAGCCCTGAGGACCCCATCTGTGAATGAAACTTACAGAAAATGAGAACGCATGAAGACCTTGTACAGCGTATACAGACAGAACCGAGCTAACTGACTCCACCTCCACAGCATCGCCAAACTCCGCACGTTCCTAACCCCACTAAACAGCTCATCCACTCCCTCATCATATCACGACTCGACTACTGCAACTCCCTCCTCACTGGCCTGCCTCGCCACTGGCTATCCCCGCTTCAGTCCATCCTGAATACGGCTGCCAGACTCATTCACCTTTCCAACCGCTCCATCTCCGCCACCCCCCTCTGCCAATCCCTCCACTGGCTTCCGATTGCCCAACGGATCAAATTCAAAATCCTAACACTGACGTACAAAGTCGTCCACCATACTGCCCCGAACTACATCACTGACCTAATATCCAAGTACCACCCAACACGCACACTCCGCTCCTCACAAGACCTCCTTCTCTCTAGTTCCCTGGTCTCCTCCTCCCATGTCCGCCTCCAGGACTTCTCCAGGATGTCACCCATCCTCTGGAACTCCCTGCCCCAACCCATCAGATTATCACCTACTCTCCTCTCCTTTAGGTGCACCCTGAAAACCCATCTCTTCAGGGAAGCCTACCCCACCCCCTGCTAACTTGCCGACCTCCTCCACTCTACCTACCACCCCATCCCCCACAGCTATCTCCTCCTGTGCCACCATCCCCTCCCTCCTAGATTGTAAGCTCCAAGGAGCAGGGCCCTCGATCCCCTCATGTTTTGCATTGTATTGTTGTTGTTCTGTCACATGTTCTGTCCCCCTTTGTAATGTACAGCGCTGAGCGAACTATTGGCGCTTTATAAATACTCTATAATAATAATAATAACTGCACAGAAAAAAGAAAATGATTTTCTTTAATTTGCCTGGAGAGCCTCTTTAACATACTTGATTGGGTCAGGAATGGTCCGCACACCAACACAAAATTATCTGAAAAAAATTCTTCTACCGAGAACATTGACATTTAATCAACTTCATGTTTCCAGATTCCATTTACACATCTAACCCCTGAACATTCACAAGAGCTGAATTTCCCAGCGGCTCTCGCTAGCTTCATTCACAAACCCCCAGAGAAAGTGTGAGAACAGCGGGGATTATAGCGGAAGAGAGTGTCTACGGTTAATGGCTCCGAGGGGAGAGGGACTCAGGGGCTTCCGTGGTGGAGAGGCGCTCAGGGCATCCAGCCAGGAATTGGCATTAACTAGCAGAAACTAATCATCACCTCAGACTGGGCAAGTGTGGAACTTTCCATACATTGCATTAGACGTGTTACTGGTGTACATAGGAAGATATAGATATAACCTGCACCTTCTACTCCAGGAAACACGTGAGGTGGAAGAAGGTTCAAGTATAAAGCAAGGGAAGGGGAAAGGTAAAAGAACAAAAAAAAGGGGAAAAGGCAAATACAAATTGAAAGGAAGCAAAAGGATCATGGAAGAGTAGGGGAAGAAAAGAAACATGGTGTAAGGGACCGCCCGGCGGTACCACTAGCACTCCACTGATCGGCCGTTCCCAGCGTACGGAGTCTAAGCCCCAGAGTACTTGTTCACCAGAGCCCCTGATGGTGGGGATGGACTTGGAGTACCCTGGGACCAGGTCGTGACTACTGAGGACGCCCGTCAGTGGTAGGGGTATTCGCCAGGGGCTCCCACGGGAGAGAGCCAGGTATGAGGAGGTCTGGAGACCCCGTTGAGAGGGATGGATGGCTGAGCAAGTGCAAGGTCATACAAGCCGGGTCGATAACTATGGGGACGGTGCGGTACAGAGCAGCGGGCAAAGAATAGTCGGGTCACACGCCAGGTCAGCAACAGCAGGTCAGATCCAATAGGGGGCATTCAGGAGAGAGGTCAGGCAAGCAAGGGTCAAGAACAGGAGAAAACAGCAAGGTCAGGGCACAATCCGGGTCAGCAACTTACTTTCACAGGTTCACAGGTACACAGGATTCAAAGAGACCAGAAGGCACTGAATGACAGCTCAGGGCCGTTTAAATATCCCGCCCTGCGCTGTCATTGGTGCCAGGCGCGCGCCCGCGATCTCTACTGCGCATGCGCGAACTTGGTTGCCGGGGTCGGCCAGGTCCCGGCGCCCGCGTTCCTGCACAGGGCGGCGCACTGCGCCTGCGCCGAGCCCAGCGGTGCGGCGATCCCCGACACATGGAAGGTAAGGAATCCGAAAAAGAATGAAGGAAAGGACAGGATAGCACTAGAAGAAAACAAAGGAAATAGAAAAACAAATTATGAAAAAAAACATAAAGGGAAAATAAAAGGGAAGGAAAAAAATCAACATGGAAGGGAAGGGAAAGGAAAATACATAATAAAAGGGAGAAGGGAAAGAAAAAAGACGATAATAGAAAGGAAAGCACAAAGGAAAGGAGCATGGAAGGGGAAGGGAAGGAATTAAAGGGCATTGGCGAAGAAAAGAGAGAAGAGAATAGAAAGGGAAAGTACAAAGGAAAGGATCACGGAAGGGAAGGGGAGGGGAGAGGAAGGAATAAAATGGTGCAGGCAAAGGAAAGAGATCAAGGAACAGAAAAGGAAAGTGCAAAGGAAAAGAAAGAAACATTGAAGGGAATGGGAAGGAATAAAAATGAGAAGAAAAAGGAAAGGAAGAAGGGAACAGAAAGGGAAAATACAAAGGTAAAGGAAATTAACACAGAGGAGAAGGGGAAGAAAATAAAGAAGGAAAAGGAAAGAGAGAAGGGAATGGAAAGAGAAAGCACAAAGGACAGGATCACGGAAGGGAAGGGAAGGGGAAGGAATAAAAGATTGTAAGGAAAAGGAAAGAGAGACAAGAATGATGAAAAAAACATAAAGAGAAAATAAAAGGGAAGGAAAAGAATCAACATGGAAGGGAAGGGAAAGGAAAATACGGAATAAAAGGGAGAATGGAAAGAAAAGAGAAAAGAGAATAAAAAAGGAAAGCACAAAGGAAAGGATCATGGAGGGGGAAGGGAAGGAATAAAAGGGTGTAGGCAAAGAAAAAAGAGAAGAGAATAGAAAAGGAAAGGAAAGCACAAAAGAAAGGATCATGGAAGGGAAGGGAAGGGAAGGGAAGGGGAAGGGATAAAAGGGTGTAGGCAAAGGAAAGAGAGAAAGGAACAGAAAAGGAAATTGCAAAGCAAAGGAAATAAGTATGGAAGGGAAGGGGAAGGAAAGCTTAGGAATAAAAATGAGAAGAGAAAGGAAAGGGAACAGAAAGGAAAAGTACAAAGGTAAAGGAAATGAACATAGAGGGGAAGGGGAAGAAAAAAAAGGAGAAGGAAAAGGAAATAGAGAAGGGAATGGAAAGAGAAAGCACAAAGGAAAGGATCATGGAAGGAGAAGGGGAAGGAAAACACGGAATAAAAGGGAGAAGGGAACGAAAAGAGAATGGAAAGGGAAAACACAAAGGGAAGAATAATGGAAGGGGAAGAAAAGGGAAGGAATGAAAGGGTGTAGGCAAAGGAATGTGAGAAGAGAATAGAAAGGGAAAGCACAAAGGAAGGGATCATGGAAGGGAAGGGAAGGGAAGGGAAGGGGAAGGAATAAAAGGGAGTTTGCAAAGGAAAGAGAGAAAGGAACAGAAAAGGAAAGTGTAAAGGAAAGGGAGAAGGGAACAGAATGGGAAAATACAAAGGTAAAGGAAATGAACACAGAGGAGAAGGGGAAGAAAAAAAGAGAAGGAGAAGGAAAGAGAGAAGGGAATGGAAAGAGAAAGCACAAAGGAAATACTCATGGAATGGAAGGGGGAGGGGAAGGGAAGGGATAAAAGGGTGTAGGCACAGGAAAGACAGAAAGGAACAGAAACGAAAAGTGCAAAGGAAAGAAACATGGAAGGGAAGGGAAAGGAATACAAATGAGAAGAGAAAGGAAGGAAGAAGGGAAGGAGGGAAGGAAGGAAGGAAGGAAGGAAGGAAGGAAGGAGGGAAGGTGGGAAGGAAGGAAGGAGGGAAGGAAGGAAGGAAGGAAGGAAGGAAGGAAGGAGGGAAGGGAAGGAAGGAGGGAAGGGAAGGAAGGAAGGAAGGAGGGAAGGAAGGAAGGAAGGAAGGAAGGAAGGAAGGAAGGAAGGAAGGAGGGAAGGAAGGAAGGGAAGGAAGGAAGGAGGGAAGGAGGGAAGGAGGGAAGGAAGGAAGGAAGGAAGGAAGAGAAGGGAACAGAAAGGGAGAGTACAAAGGCAAAGGAAATGAGCATAGAGGGGAAGGAAAAGTAACAAAGAAAATGGATAAAGGAAAAAAAAAACAGAAAGGCAAAGGAAAAGATCTTGGAAGGCAGGGGGAAGGAAAGGTATTGAATAAAAGGGTGTAGGGAGAGGAGAGGAGAGAAGGAAAGTGAAAGGAACATGAAAGGGAAAGGAAAGAGAGAAGGGAATAGAAAGGGAAAGTGCAAAGACAAAGGAAAATGAACAGAGAAGGGAAGGGTAAGAAATAAAAAGGGAGAAGAGAATAGAAAGGGAAAGCAAAAAGGAAATGAAGATGGAGAGGAAGACGAAGGAAAAGGAAAGTGCAAAGGCAAAGGAAATGAACATTAAGGGCCAGTTTACACCATGAAAAGACACTTCGGATGCATTCACATTTTTACTTACAGTTCACACCACACGCAGTTCCGGTGCAGTTTTGATGAGATTTGTTGTATTCCAGTTCAGTTCTGTGCAGAAAAAAATGCAGTATGTACTACTTTTTTTTTTTGCACCAGAAATTGATTGGAACTGACTGCACTGGTGTGAACTAGCACCATTGGAATACATGGAAAACACTGAGCATGCATTTTTGATGCAGAAAAAAATGCACTGGACTGCATCTGGTGTGAACTAGACCTGAAGGGAAAGGGGGGAGTAAAAGAGAGATGAAAAAGAAAAGAGCCTAAGGAATGGAAAGGAATCGAGCACAGGCAATGGGAAAAGATCAAGGAAGGGAAGGGAAAGGAAAGATAAGGATTAAATGGAAAAAAGAAGAAGGAAAGGAAGATGGGAAACGGAAACACACTGGGGTTGATTTACTAAAGACAAATAGACTGTGCACTCTGCAAGTGCAGTTTCTCCAGAGCTTAGTGAATGAAGTAAAGCTTCATTTTGCCAAGAATACCCAATCACAGGCAAGGAAAATAAAAAAAACAGCACTTTTGCTTGCACATGATTGGATGATAGAAGTCAGCAGAGCTTCTGCTCATCTACTCAGCTCTGGAGGAACTGCACTTGCAGAGTACACAGTCTATTTGTCTTCAGTAAATCAGCCTCCAAAGTGTAACAAAAAGCGAACAAAAGAAAGCAAAGGAACAAGAAAGGGAAGGGAAAGAAAAGGTAAGGAATAAATTGGAGAACGCAGAGGGAGAAGGTAAATGAAAACAAAACACAAAGGGAAGCGAAAGAAAAATCAACATGGGAGGGAATGTAATGGAGGAAATAAATGAAAGAAGGGAAAGGAAAAGAACATGACAGTTGAGGAAAAGGAAACTAACATGGAAGGGAAAGAAAAGGGAAATTACATCAAAGGAACAGAGAAAGCAAGGTAAGGAAAATGAAAAAGGAAAGAAACAAAAAGAAAGAGAAAATGAGAGGTGGAGGCAGGGCCGGTGCTTCCACTAGGCAAACTAGGCAGCCGCACAGGCCGGCACTCTCTCTGTATGGGACACCGCCGCGTCATGAATGATCCTCCAGCTGAGGGGAGGGGTGGCAGAGGGGAGCACAAAGGAAGATGCCGGGTGTCTGGGGCCAGTGTAGCAGCTGAGCAGCTTCCAGTGTTCCTCTCAGACACAGTCCCTTAGTGCAAGCCGGCTAGTGGCTATTGATCACTATGGAGTTCCAGCACTTTTCTTCCCATTTTTTAGCAGAGGCGGAGCTGCGCCTGCGTAGGAAGGTAATGTCTAACTCTGATGTCTCGTGTCTGTGTGAGTGTGACCTGGCCGGCTATCCATCACATGTGCAATGTGTCAAAGAGTGATGACATCATCACGATCCCACAGCCTGCTCTTCTAGTACCTGCTGATCTGTGTCAGTGTTGGTGGTGGTGTGTTGTGACGGATCTGTCACCGTGTGGGATCGCTCAGTTCAGGTGTTTTCTGTGTGTGTGTGGGGGGGGGCTGGGCTGCCTGCTGCCACAGTGTTTTATCTCCCCCCATTGCCTGGGGAATTCCAGCCTGGAATCTGTGTGGATCCATCATCCTCCATAAAGTTCATCCGTGACACTGATTTGTGTTTAATATTGGTGGCGCTGGGGGCATCTTATGGCACTTATTTTTGCTAATTAAAAGAAATCTAGCAGTTTCATGTTTTGTTGATTTAACATTTTCTACTGTTTTTTTTTCTTTATTATTGGGGGGAGGGGGGGGCGCAAGTAGCTGGTCTTGCCTAGTTTGCAAAATAGCCTAGTGTCGGCCCTGGGTGGAGGGGAGGATGCCTGAGATCCTAGATTTAGATTTTTTCTTTTTTTGGGGGGCGCAAGTAGTTGGTGTTGCCTAGGGTGAAAAATAGCCTAGCACTGGCCCTGGGTGGAGGGTGCCTGAGATTCTATATTCAGATCTTTTCTATTTTTGGGAGGGTGCAAGTAGCTGGTCTTGCCTAGGGCGCAAAATAACCTAGCACCGGCCCTGGGTGCAGGGGAGGGTGCCTGAGATCCTAGATTCAGATTTTATTTCTTTTTTTGGGAGGGGGGCGCAAGTAGCTGGTCTTGCCTAGGGTGCAAAATAGCCTAGTGCCGGCCCTGGGTGGAGGGGAGGATGCCTGAGATCCTAGATTTAGATTTTTTCTTTTTTTGGGGGGCGCAAGTAGTTGGTCTTGCCTAGGGTGTAAAATAGAGTAGCACTGGCCCTGGGTGGAGGGGGGGTGCCTGAAATCCTAGATTCAGATCTTTTCTTTTTTTGGGGAGGGTGCAAGTAGCTGGTCTTGCCTTAGGTGCAATATAGCCTAGCACCGGCTCTGGGTGGAGGGGAGGGTGCCTGAGATCTTAGATTAAGATTTCATCTTTTTTTTGGGGGGGGGGCGCAAGTAGCTGGTCTTGCCTAGGGTGCAAAATAGCCTAGTACCGGCCCTGGGTGGAGGGGGGGTGCCTGAGATCCTAGATTTAGATTTTTTCTTCTTGGGGGGGGCAGGGCGCAAGTAGCTGGTCTTGCCTAGGGTGCAAAATAGCCTAGCACCGGCCCTGGGTGGAGGGGGGGGGGGTGCCTGAGATCCTAGATTCAGATCTTTTCTTTTTTTGGGGAGGGTGCAAGTAGCTGGTCTTGCCTAGGGCACAAAATAGTCTAGCACCGGCCCTGGGTGCAGGGGATGGTGCCTGAGATCCTAGATTTAGATTTTTTTCTTTTTTGGGGGGGGGGGGGCGCAAGTAGCTGGTCTTGCCTAGGGTGCAAAATAGCCTAGTATCGGTCCTGGGCGAAGGGGAGGGTGCCTGAGATCCTAGATTCAGATCTTTTATTTTTTTTGGGGAGAGCGCAAGTAGTTGGTCTTGCCTAGGGTGCAAAATAGCCTAGCACCGGCCCTGGGTGGAGGGGAGGGTGCCTGAGGTCCTAGATTCAGATTTTCTCTTTTTTTGGGGAGGGTGCAAGTAGCTGGTCTTGCCTAGGGTGCAAAATAGCCTAGCACCGGCCCTGGGTGGAGGGGAGGGTGCCTGAGATCCTAGATTCAGATTTTTTTCTTTTTTTGGGGGGGGGGGGCAAAGTAGCTGGTCTTGCCTAGGGTGCAAAATAGCCTAGCACCGGCCCTGGGTGGAGGGGAGGATGCCTGAGATCCTAGATTTAGATTTTTTCTTTTTTTGGGGGGCGCAAGTAGTTGGTGTTGCCTAGGGTGAAAAATAGCCTAGCACTGGCCCTGGGTGGAGGGTGCCTGAGATTCTATATTCAGATCTTTTCTATTTTTGGGAGGGTGCAAGTAGCTGGTCTTGCCTAGGGCGCAAAATAACCTAGCACCGGCCCTGGGTGCAGGGGAGGGTGCCTGAGATCCTAGATTCAGATTTTATTTCTTTTTTTGGGGGGGGGCGCAAGTAGCTGGTCTTGCCTAGGGTGCAAAATAGCCTAGTGCCGGCCCTGGGTGGAGGGGAGGATGCCTGAGATCCTAGATTTAGATTTTTTCTTTTTTTGGGGGGCGCAAGTAGTTGGTCTTGCCTAGGGCGCAAAATAGAGTAGCACTGGCCCTGGGTGGAGGGGGGGTGCCTGAAATCCTAGATTCAGATCTTTTCTTTTTTTGGGGAGGGTGCAAGTAGCTGGTCTTGCCTTAGGTGCAATATAGCCTAGCACCGGCTCTGGGTGGAGGGGAGGGTGCCTGAGATCTTAGATTAAGATTTCATCTTTTTTTTGGGGGGGGGGCGCAAGTAGCTGGTCTTGCCTAGGGTGCAAAATAGCCTAGTACCGGCCCTGGGTGGAGGGGGGGTGCCTGAGATCCTAGATTTAGATTTTTTCTTCTTGGGGGGGGGCAGGGCGCAAGTAGCTGGTCTTGCCTAGGGTGCAAAATAGCCTAGCACCGGCCCTGGGTGGAGGGGGGGGGGTGCCTGAGATCCTAGATTCAGATCTTTTCTTTTTTTGGGGAGGGTGCAAGTAGCTGGTCTTGCCTAGGGCACAAAATAGTCTAGCACCGGCCCTGGGTGCAGGGGATGGTGCCTGAGATCCTAGATTTAGATTTTTTTCTTTTTTTGGGGGGGGGGGGCGCAAGTAGCTGGTCTTGCCTAGGGTGCAAAAAAGCCTAGTATCGGTCCTGGGCGAAGGGGAGGGTGCCTGAGATCCTAGATTCAGATCTTTTATTTTTTTTGGGGAGAGCGCAAGTAGTTGGTCTTGCCTAGGGTGCAAAATAGCCTAGCACCGGCCCTGGGTGGAGGGGAGGGTGCCTGAGATCCTAGATTCAGATTTTTTTCTTTTTTTTTGGGGGGGGGCAAAGTAGCTGGTCTTGCCTAGGGTGCAAAATAGCCTAGCACCGGCCCTGGGTGGAGGGGGGGGGGGGTGCCTGAGATCTTAGATTCAGATTTTTTCTTTTTTTGGGGAGGGTGCAAGTAGCTGGTCTTGCCTAGGGTGCAAAATAGCCTAGCACCGGCCCTGGGTGGAGGGGAGGGTGCCTGAGATCCTAGATTCAGATTTTTTTCTTTTTTTTGGGGGGGGGGGCAAAGTAGCTAGTCTTGCCTAGGGTGCAAAATAGCCTAGCACCGGCCCTGGGTGGAGGGGGGGGGGGGGGTGCCTGAGATCTTAGATTCAGATTTTTTCTTTTTTTGGGGAGGGTGCAAGTAGCTGGTCTTGCCTAGGGTGCAATATAGCCTAGCACCGGCCCTGGGTGGAGGGGAGGGTGCCTGAGATCCTAGATTCAGATTTTCTCTTTTTTTTGGGGGGCGGGGCGCAAGTAGCTGGTCTTCCCTAGGGCGCAAAATAGCCTAGCACCGGCCCTGGGTGGAGGGGAGGGTGCCTGAGATCCTAGATTCATATTTTTTCTTTTTTTGGGGAGGGTGCAAGTAGCTGGTCTTGCCTAGGGTGAAAAATAGCCTAGCACCGGCCCTGGGTGGAGGGGAGGGTTCCTGAGATCTTAGATTCAGATTTTTTCTTTTTTTGGGGAGGGTGCAAGTAGCTAGTCTTGCCTAGGGCGCAAAATAGCCTAGCACCGGCCCTGGGTGGAGGGGAGGGTGCTTGAGATCCTAGGTTCAGATCTTTTCTTTTTTTGGGGAGGGTGCAAGTAGCTGGTCTTGCCTAGGGCGCAAAATAGCCTAGCACCGGCCCTGGGTGGAGGGGAGGGTGTCTAAGATCCTAGATTCAGATTTTCTCTTTTTTTGTGGGGGGGGGGGGGCGCAAGTAGCTGGTCTTGCCTAGGGTGCAAAATAGACTAGCACTGGCCCTGGGTGGAGGGGAGGGTGCCTGAGATCCTAGATTCAGATCTTTTCTTTTTTTTAAGGAGGGTGCAAGTAGTTGGTCTTGCCTAGGGTGCAATATAGCCTAGCACCGGCCCTGGGTGGAGGGGAGGGTGCCTGAGATCCTAGATTCAGATCTTTTCTTTTTTTGGGGGGTGCAAGTAGCCGGTCTTGCCTAGGGTGTAAAATAGCCTAGTACCAGCCCTGGGTAGAGGGGAGGGTGCCTGAGATCCTAGATTCAGATTTGTATTAGTAATGATAACAGAAATAAACGGTGTTCCTTTTATATAAAATTCCCCAAATGCACACAAACACTTTTCACCCTAAAAAGTGTATCATCATCATGTCAATAATAAATAGTACTGTCCAAAATGTATAATGTCCAAGATCTGGTTTTGAAGAGCTTCTCATTGCTGGTTGTGGTGTCATTATCCTGAGTCATTGAATATAGAGAACATGATTGGATGAGTCTATAGGAACTATACTATCATAGCCTGTTCAGCTTTGGAGGGAACCTATATAGGAATGGAGGGTGAATGTTCCACTTGCTGAACCTACAAGGCTGTCTCTGGATTGGGATTTACATGCTGGTTATATCCACGTTCTGGTTCGATGAGGCTGCCAGACTCATTCACCTTTCCAACCGCTCCGTTTCCGCCACCCCCCTCTGCCAATCCCTCCACTGGCCTCCTCTCAGTGTCCTCCACCCCCCTCTGCCAATCCCTCCACTGGCTTCCGATTGTGCAACAGATCAAATTCAAAATCCTAACAC
This sequence comes from Staurois parvus, assembly GCF_062004578.1. NCBI lineage: Eukaryota > Metazoa > Chordata > Amphibia > Anura > Ranidae > Staurois > Staurois parvus. The sequence continues at coordinate 5,507,614 of NW_028317975.1, forward strand.
TGACGTACAAAGCCGTCCACCATACTGCCCCGAACTACATCACTGACCTAATATCCAAGTACCGCCCAACACACACACTCCGCTCCTCACAAGACCTCCTTCTCTCTAGTTCCCTGGTCTCCTCCTCCCATGCCCGCCTCCAGGACTTCTCCAGGGTGTCACCCATCCTCTGGAACTCCCTGCCCCAACCCATCAGATTATCACCTACTCTCCTCTCCTTTAGGCGCACCCTGAAAACCCATCTCTTCAGGGAAGCCTACCCCACCCCCTGCTAACTTGCCGACCTCCTCCATTCTTCCTACCACTCCATTTCCCACAGCTATCTCCTCCTGTACCACCATCCCCTCCCTCCTAGATTGTAAGCTCGAAAGAGCAGGGCCCTCGATCCCCTCATGTTTTGCATTGTATTGGTATTGTTCTGTCACATGTTCTGTCCCCCTTTGTAATGTACAGCGCTGAGCAAACTATTGGCACTTTATAAATACTGTATAATAATAATAATAATAATCTCCATAACCATTGGAATTATATCCTGCTGGAAGTCATTTTGCGGACTGTTATTCTGGAGAACTATTGGTTATTTATTTACAGTGGAACCTCAACTTACGAGTTTAATTCGTTCCGTGGCCGAGCTCGTAACTCAAAATGCTCGCTCGTTAAATCAATTTTCCCCATAAGAAATAATGGAAACGGCCGTAATCCGTTCCAACCCTCAAAATGGCACCTCATATTTGTCATTTTTCTTGTTATTTCATAAGGAAAAAAGCTTTTTACATAACTAATATTATATAAAAACAAAATAGAAAGAAAATATGAAGATATAATAAGGTTGTATACAATTTACTTACCTTGGAGATGATTTTTGTTTTCGCTTAATTCTCATCACTCTCTTCACTTTCACTAGTTCTTGGCCTTTTTGCCACACTTTGCTCACTTCGAGCTGAAGGTCTTTTCTTAAGAAACATGTCTAAGGAAGTCTGTTTCATTCTCCCTTTGAGAACGTTTCTGAAACGACGTAGACACGTGTCATTGAAAAGCTCTGTCGCACGACTCGTTGCAATTTTTTCAGGATGGTTCTTTTCAACAAATCCTGCCACCCTCTCCCACATTGCCAAAATATCCTTGAGGTCTTTTGTACTGATTGTCTCCGGCTCTGTCTCTGTCTCTCCCTCCGAAGTAGCTTCAGTTAATGCTTCTGTGTGCCGTTGCTCTTGTAACTCCTTTAACTCGTCAGTCGTAAGTTCCTCGGAGTGCTCCTCAACGAGTTCCTCGATGTCTCTTTCATCCACCTCCTGACCTATAGTCTTGCCAATGGACACGATCTCTTCCTCCACTGGCTCCTCTTCTTCCTCAATCTCAAACCCTTCAAAATCTCTTTCAGCCACATTTTCAGGCCACAGCTTCTTCCAAGCAGAGGTCAAGGTCCTTTTCGTAACCCCCTGCCAGGCAATATCGATGATTTTGAGGCCTATTGCTATGTTAAAATGCTCCTTCCAAAACTCTCGAAGGGTGAGGTTTGTGTTCTCCGTCACCTCAAAGCAACGGCAAAACAGGTGCTTGGTGTAGAGTTTCTTGAAATTTGATATTACCTGTTGGTCCATTGGCTGGAGTATAGGGGTGGTGTTTGGAGGAAGGTAGAGAACCTTCACAAAATTATACTCGTCGAGTATTTCTTCCTCGATCTGTGGTGGATGTGCAGGAGCATTGTCGAGGACGAGAAGGGCTCACAGGGGCAGGTTGTTGTTCTTCAAATATTTCTTCACCGAAGGACCAAACACAAGGTTTACCCAGTCGATAAAGAACTGCCTGGTGACCCACGCCTTAGGGTTTGCCCTCCACATAACATGGAGTTTCTCCTTTATTATCTTGTGCGCTTTAAAGGCTCTGGGGTTCTCCGAATGGTATACGAGTAGCGGCTTTATTTTGCAGTCGCCACTCGCATTGGCACACAGAGCGAGGGTCAACCTATCCTTCATAGGTTTGTGTCCTGGCATCCTCTTCTCCTCTTCGGTGATGTATGTTCTCCTCGGCATCTTCTTCCAGAACAGCCCTGTCTCCTCACAGTTGAAGATTTGCTGGGGGATGTATCCTTCTTCCTCAACGAATTCTGCGAAAGTTTTCACAAACTCCTCTGCTGCCTTTACATCAGCACTTGCTGCCTCACCATGCCTAACAACGGAGTGAATCCCCGTCCTTTTCTTAAAATTATCAAACCAGCCCCGACTGGCTTTAAAGGATTCCTCCTCCGTTGAAGTGCCTGGGGTTTGCTGTTGTAAATCTGAAAAAATACTGCGCGCCTTCTCGCAGATTATTCCCTCGGTGACGGTATCTCCGGCAAGTTGTTTTTCCGTCAGCCACACCAACAGCAGATTCTCCATCTTCTCATGCACATCTGTACGGCGCTTTGAAATAATCTTGATACCTTTGGCTGGCTTAATTTTCTTTAGGGACTCCTTCTGCTTTAAGATGGTGCAGATCGTTGACGTTGTACGGTCGTAGTGCTTGGGCAGTTCCTTTACTCGCATGCCTTGCTCATGCTTCTTGATGATTTCAAGCTTTATTTCGAGGGACATCATCCTCCTCTTCTCGGTACTCGCACTACCACTTGCTTTCTTTGGTGCCATGGTTACAACAAAGTTAGAAGTTGGGATTTCAATCACGTGTAGACAGTGAGAAAGAGAGAAAGGCCCGGAGATGGGATGCTGTGACTCGTACCCTCTGAGCTGCGCGCACCTCGAAAATATACACTTAGAGCTGCGTGCGCCTCGAGCTCGTATCTTAAAATTCTGCTCGCGTGCTGAAGCAAAAAATCGTCCGAGCGACTGCTCGTATCTCGGAAAACTCGCACGTTAGTTCGCTCGTAGGTTGAGGTTCCACTGTATTTTATTTGATATATTTTGGACATTACACATTTTGGAGAGTACTATTTATTATTGACATTCAGCAATCAGCACTTTATATATTTTGTATTAGTAATGAGCCCCCGGGATGCATACTAATCGGTGTAGCTTGCACATATATCCCTGTTTACTGACCATCTATGATATTGCTGCCGTGGCTGGCTGAGATGCTGAGCGTCTGAGATACCAGAAAGACGCGTCAAAAAAAAAGATTTGATTAAAATCTTACCATGCCGCGGCAATAGAGCCATCACTGACATCCTCTACACTGCACTAGCAGAAATATCAGATCTAAAAATTGAAGAACGGAATGTCATTCCCGGATCCGACATCTTGTACATTGCAGTAACACAGATATCAGATCCTGCAAATGAACAGCAAAGTGTCACTTCCAGATCTGACATGCAGTACAACGCACATGTAATACGATTGCAGAGAATATGCGCCGCTGTACGGGATTAGAGGCCTGTCAAAGCTTTGTTTCGTAACTCTGGAAACATCTAACTCAAAGCAGAAAAGCTCAAGGTCATCTCTCTTCCGATTTCTACCCGTAATATAAATGGACGAGCGCAACCACCTACTATTAATTTATTCATTCTTTTTGCTTTCATTCCTTTTATGCTTTTTCATGTGGCCTATCCCTGTGGTCCTGTCCATCTATTACATTTTGATTAAATATTTGTTATATCTTGTGATGGATTTGGTAAAATGCTTATTTCGTTTCCTATTGAATATATATATATATATATATATATATACGCTATTTCTATAAGTTTTATTATTTACTTTTATACTTTAATACATATGTGTGTGAATATTTTCTGCCTGCTGGGCTTTGTGGTACTATAAGAAATCCTTGCTTAAGAAATGTCTGCTCACACACACAGACCCCCTCCCACCATGTGATTTGGAAGACATAAGAATGTTTTCCTAAAAGATAAGACTTGGAAGAAGATCACACCTATACCATGACGGAGATTGTTTTCGTGTGGAAATGACCAATCAAAGACTAATATAATGCTGATGCTGTTGTCACATGACTCTTGCATCATTCTGCATATATAAGCTCACTTTCTCATTATAATAAACTAGAAGCGTTCATAGACTGAACTTGTGTGTCAGCGTGAGTCTCTTCCAGTGTGCGCACATTCCAAAGCTAGAATGATAAATTAGGACAGGAACAGATAAGCACCGGACATTTTTAGTCCTCTACTAAATCAATGTGACGGGAGTCACTTTGGGTGGGGGGACCCATGGAACACAGCTCACTTTGGAGAGGTGGGGAGACCCCTGTCTCAGCTCCCCATATCCCTATTATGTGTAAGTCACCCTTTGCCTGATAGGGGTACGGGCAGGAGGGTAAATTTACCCCAAGGCAAACAAGGCATTTGCGCAGGGCGGATTTTTTCAGGGGGGGGCAGCACTGCCCCTCAGAAGAAGGGACAGAAGAAGGGACACATGTGGCATGGGGACCTGGTGGGTTCGGAGAAAGGCTGGTTTCATGACGGTGAATGCACAGCCCGACACTCGTTCCCAGGGATGTCCAGAGCTGTGAAGATGAGTGTATTTCACTCTCTCACTATGGGGGATGGTGACTGGTGTATGGAGGGCAGTGGTAGTGGATGGCTTTCTTGGGTGGGAAACAGGGGTGTTGTTGCTCAATGTCAGGCTCTCTTTGTGGGGGGGGGGGCACCAATTTTTGTGTTGCCCAGGGCAACACAAAACCTAAATACACCGCTGGGTACAGGGTTATCTGTCCTAATATTGGGGTGGGGGGTTGTTTAATGCCATGTGGTTGCATCCTATTGTTCTATTGAGTGTCTTGCTTGGGAGCAAACTATTACGGGATGTATGTGTTTGTGTATTGGCTTGGTGGGGGGATGTTTCCAGCAGCCTCCCTCCTGATGGGACTGTCTGCTGGTGTGTCTCTTGTTACTAAATGTAGATTACCCCGCCATGTGCGATTATGCAGGGAGGGGGGTTGTTTCCTTGAATGTATATATCTTGTATCTGTGTTAAAATAATGTAGTCTTTTTCCTGGTTTACTTCGAATCTATGGTGTCTGTGGTCGGTGTTCGGACGGGGAAGTGGTATTCTAACGGAAGTACTCAGTGCAGGCTGGGACGGTTCCGTTACACTATACACACTGCCAGTTGTTCTGCTAATGTTGGGATTCAGACGGCACGCACCATATTCGCGATTCGGTTACAGGTAGCTGTCGGACCTTGCACAATATGAACTACACTACGAGGGTCAAAATGTGGACTCCTCACCATTACACCTATATGAGCTTGTTGGCCATCCTGTTAAAAAAACATGGCCATAATATTGTCAGGAACTGGATCGCCTGCTGGTGGCACTGTGCTTCCCAGAGCAGAAGGTTGTAGTTCCAGTGTCCACCAGAGGGTGTCTCCCAGCAGCCAGCAGATCCCAGTAATCAGTTTTCACCTGATGCTGGCTGCTGTGAGGGTATTTAAGTCCTCATTTGCTTTTACACTTTTCTTCAGAGTTTTGCTTTTGCTTTGCCTGCCAGCCAGATGCATGCTTGCTGTTAGATCCTGAGCCTGCTCCTTCTCCTGTGTTTTACCCTGCTGCCTCGTACCTGCTTCCCTTGTTCCTGATTCTGATCCTGGTTCTCCTTCTGTCTTGCATCGCTGGTATTACTCTGTGATCTGAGTTCCTCATTTTGTAAATATTGTATTATAGTTAGGTTGTTTGGTATTTTGTCACTCAGTCTATTGTTCACTTATATCTTTGTTTGCTGTGCTTCTGTTTGCTGGTGTCTGGATGGATTTTACTTTCACTGTAAATTAATCTAACTTTAACCCCTTTACGCCGGCCGCACACAAATGTCTGGGCCTAGACGCCGATTGGCCGCAGATTTGCGTTCAATATACAAAATACATCCTGGGCTCTCATCTATAAGAACTCCCCCTGGTGACCTTCCCAGTGCCTTGAAGAGGCTGTACCCACATCTTTAAAGGGGACCTCCTATTTCACCACCACCCTTTAACCCTGATGAGATCCACCTTTCCTGGGCTGCATCTAGTACCACCCTAAGAGAGATTCCTGGCAGACCTCCACTTAATATAATACACTGCGCAATACCTTTGCGCATCTGGTGAGTGTGCATTTTATCTGTTTCCTGCTCCTTACCAGACTTTTTGAATTATGCATAACTGGGATTAATCAAGTCATCTGGGCCTTGGCTATATTTATTTACATGTGGACTTGAATAATTTATATTCGATTCTCATACATTATCGATTCTCATACATGCATCAGGACCAGGGGCGGACAGACCATTCGAGCACTCGGGCACTGCCCGAGGGCCCGGGGTCAGTAGGGGGCCCCATGAAATGCCCCTGGTACCTTTTTTATAGGTTTTTGTGAGTGTGGGCAAGGACACAGGGGCCCCATGATCCCCTATTGCCTGGGGGCCCCATGAGCTGTCAGTCCGCCCCTGATCAGGACATTACTATTATTTTAAGAAAGTCACACTACTTACCAGTTATATTGCAGTAGACGCGCATAGGTCCAAGAGGCCCGCTGCCATCGGAGTCAATGTAGTAGTAGTCAGATGGGTAACCCTTGTGCTTGTAGGCTTCACATGACTGTTCATACAGAGCTGGAGGAAGAATATAGATGGACACCAGAATTACTAACAAGAATGGACAAAATTTACTGCTGCATGCTATTCCTTATTTTCCTCATGCTTGCTTTTATGCTGACCCCTAAATAAAATCTTTAATGATTAGAATGGCATGTTGGGGAACACGGGCATGTGGGGGAACACGGGCGTATGGGGGAACACGGGCGTATGGGGGAACACGGGCCTGTGGGGGAACACGGGCGTGTGGGGGAACACGGGCGTGTGGGGGAACACGGGCGTATGGGGGAACACGGGCGTGTGGGGGAACACGGGCGTATGGGGGAACACGGGTGTGTGGGGGAACACGGGCGTGTGGGGGAACACGGGTGTGTGGGGGAACACGGGCGTGTGGGGGAACACGGGCGGGACGAAAGGACTTGATAAGCCCACCTTGAAGGTATTGGGAGATATAGTATTGTCCTCTGATAGCAGAAGGTATTTACACATCTTCACTTTCAGCCCTACACCCCAAAAACAAGGAATTCAATCCCTGCTCATGGCTCAGTGAGTGGAGTCCTTTGTTGCACCTTTTCCCCATCAGTGTATCCGGGACCTGCTGGTGTGTAGTGCAGTCTGTAAATAGCCATCATTTTACAGAGCCAGTATTACCAACGTTGCAAATCCACAAAAGTTTTTAAACAAACAAAAAAAAAACATTTCCAACCTTTGCCATATTTTTGTCAAACAATTCAAGAATTTGAATGTTTTTTTGGGGGGGGCTATGATTAAACCCGTCAGTGGCTGAAACATGTTAGGAGTGTTGCACTTGTAACTTTTACCCAGGCGTTTAATAAAGAAGATTAGACCAGGACGAGTGTCGGTATTTACTCTTCAAACGGATATATAAGTCACACAGGAGCCTTCACTTCAGCACCACTTATTGCACACAGATATTGGGTCCAGCTGGGTTGAACACAGTGATTTTTTTTCATGTTGGCAAAAATGAGGCACTATTCCTCCCACTGACACCAATGATGGGCACTATTCCTCCCACTGACACCAATGATGGGCACTATTCCCCCCACCGATGCCAATAATGGGGCACTATTCCTCTCACTGACACCAGTGGTAGGGTACTATCCTCCCATTGATATCAATGATGGGCTCTATTCCTCCCATTGATATCAATGATGGGGCACTATTCCTCCCACTGACACCAGTGACAGGGTACTATCCTCCCACTGATATCAATGATGGGCACTATTCTTCCCACTGACACCAATGATGGGGCACTATTCCTTCCACTGATACCAATGATGGGGCACTATTCCTCACACTGACACAAGTGATAGGGTTCTATCCTCCCACTGATACCAATGATGGGGCACTATTCCTCCCACTGACACAAGTGATAGGGTTCTATCCTCCCACTGACACCAATAATGGGGCACTATTCCTCACACTGACACAAGTGATAGGGTTCTATCCTCCCACTGACACCAATGATGGGGCACTATTCCTCCCACTGACACCAATGATGGAGCACTATTCCTCCCACTGACACCAATGATGGGGCACTATTCCTCCCACTGACACCAATGATGGGGCACTATTCCTCCCACTGATACCAATGGTGGGGCTCTATTCCTCCCACTGATACCAATGATGGGGCACTATTCCTCCCACTGAAACCAGTGGTAGGGTACTATCCTCCCACTGACACCAATGATGGGCACTATTTCTCCCACTGACACCAATGATGGGGCACTATTCCTCCCACTGATACCAATGATGGGCACTATTCCTCCCACCAATACCAATGATGGGGCACTATTCCTCCCACTGACACCAGTGGTAGGGTATTATCCTCCCACTGACACCAATGATGGGCACTATTTCTCCCACTGGTACCAATGATGGGGCACTATTCCTCCCACTGACACCAGTGACAGGGTACTATCCTCCCACCGATATCAATGATGGGGCACTATTTCTCCTACCAATATCAATGATGGGGCACTATTTCTCCCACTGACACCAATGATGGGGCACTATTCCTCCCACTGATACCAATGATGGGGCACTATTCTTCCCACTGATACCAATGATGGGGCACTACTCTTCCCACTGACACCAACAACGGGGTACTATTCTTCCCACTGACACCAATGGTGGGGCATTATTCCTTCCACTGATACCAATGATGGGGCATATTTCCTTCCATTGGTATAAATGATGGAACATTATACCTTCCACTGACAGCAGTGATAGGGCACTATTCCCCTCACTGACACCAACAATGGGACACTATTCTTCTCGCTGACACCAACAATGGGGCACTATTCCTCTCACTGACACCAACAATGGGGCACTACTCCTCCTACTGACACCAATTATGGTCCACTGTTTCTCCCACTCACACCCCCCAAAGATGGGACACTATTCCTTCTCCTACTGACCACAAGTGCCATATAATTATATTTTTTACTCTCACTTACCACCAAGTATAAGCCATTGTTCACTTCCTCTGACTCTGGGGCACATTCTACTCCCACTGGCCTCAAGTCCTCCTCCTGTCCCCAAAGTCTGAAGGTCAGTAAACTGGCCCTTGGTGTAGAAAGTTTGGAGACCCCTGTTCCTGCTATAAGTTATTTGCAGAATTACAGAATTATTTGGACTGTGCTCAAAAATCCTGTAATTAGTCCGGCAATAATTACCCAAGCGGCAGTTAGACAAAGGGCAGTTCAGGCACAAAACTCAAGAGGTGGAGGTGGGGGATCAGTAGGCAGATGAACGCTCCCGTAGTCAGAGTAATAAATGTCAGCCCTTGTTGAACAAACAGTTGAGAAAGTGCTGAACACCGTCAAGGACTCTGCAGCCTTTGTGCTGCGCTCTGAATGTGACACGTTTTATGGGCTTTAGAGTAACAGCTAATTAATTATTCACCGACTTGACGAGCTGCCTGGAACTCAATTACACGATTTTTCCAAATAAACATTTTACCCTGACACAATATCATCTTTGTTCCAAAAATAAACCACTTTGCTGCATTACAAGCATTTCTGTAAAATTATTGAGACTTATTTTATATACTTGTTTTTTTTTGTTTTGTTTTTTTTTTATACATTTTTGTTAAATTCTTGAGACCATTGAAAAGAAACATAAACGTGTAAACTGGAAATATCTCTCTAATTTTGGATGCCCGTTTGAGAAGATAAATGGGCTGCAAGTTGTTGGGTCTGTGGCTGTAAAAGGAGCCTGTTGGTGAAAACGTCCACAACGTCTAGCCACTGCACACGATGCAATTTTGGTGTAATGCGATTTCTATTACCTAAATATTGTTAGGTTTTTCCAATGATACAACAGATTTCACAACACTTAAGGAGGGGTGTATTTCTCTGTCTCTATCCATTCAGTCATATCTGACCCTTGGTGATTGCATGGACCGTCACACGTAAGCGACTTTTTCCATGAATTCTCTTAGCAATTATTTTTACAGGGTAGGTTGCCAGGTCTTTCCCCAACCCCCACCATGCAGGGGATCCCACATGGCCAGGGATGAAACTAGGACAATTTAGACAGGAGCCAATTAATCTACCAGCATGTCTTTGGAGTGTGGGAGGAAACCAGAGTACCCGGAAGAAACCCACGCGAACACAGGGAGAACATGAAAACTCCATGCAGGAGGTGCCATGGTCGGGAATCGAACCCATGACCCATTTACTGCACAGCAGATGTGCTAACCACTAAGCCGCTGTGCATTTACCACAAGGCAAACATGGCATTTGCCTAGGGCGGTATTTTCAGGGGGGCAGCAGCATTTTTCAGGGGGCAGTGCCATCCCCTGAAAGAAGGGATGGAAGAAGGGACACACGTAGCACAGGGACCAGGTGGGATCTGAGAGAGGCTGCTTGATGGTGTATGGAGAGCCCTGGGAGTCCAAGGGAACTATGGTTGATGGCAATAATCGCATGTAAAATCGGACATGCTGGTTGTACCCAAGTTGTACAACAATTGAATTGGGTACAATCAGCCTGCTCATAGATGGTTCAAATCTTGTCCCGACCCTGCAGAGCCAGCTGGGATTCGAACCATCTATGGCCGGCCTAAGTATAATTGAGAATAGCTTTGAGTTTTTCCTATATAATAGTTTCCACTATTCTCTGATCACGTCCGCAAGGCTCAGGGTTGGTTGCTTCTATGCTTCAGTGTTATGAAACTTATAGAATCCTTGCCAGGACTTGCAGAACTCCTACTCTCAGAATCCCTGTTAGGACTTCCAGAATCCCTGCCAGGACTTCCAATCGTGCTCACAGAATTCCTGCCAGGACTTCCAATGGTGCTCACAGAATCCCTTCCAGGACTTCCAATGGTGCTCACAGAATCCCTTTCCAGGACTTCCAATGGTGCTCACAGAATTCCTGCCAGGACTTCCAATGGTGCTCACAGAATCCCTTCCAGGACTTCCAATGGTGCTCACAGAATCCCTGCCAGGACTTCCAATGGTGCTCACAGAATTCCTGCCAGAGCTTCCAATGGTGCTCACAGAATCCCTTCGAGGACTTCCAATGGAATTCACAGAATTCCTGCCAGGACTTCCAATGGTGCTCACAGAATCCCTTTCCAGGACTTCCAATGGTGCTCACAGAATCCCTGCCAGGACTTTCAATGGTGCTCACAGAATCCCTTTCCAGGACTTCCAATGGTGCTCACAGAATTCCTGCCAGGACTTCCAATGGTGCTCACAGAATTCCTGCCAGGACTTCCAATGGTGCTCACAGAATCCCTGCCAGGACTTCCAATGGTGCTCACAGAATTCCTGCCAGGACTTCCAATGGTATTCACAGAATCCCTGCCAGGACTTCCAATGGTGCTCACAGAATCCCTGCCAGGACTTCCAATGGTATTCACAGAATCCCTGCTAGGACTTCCAATGGTGCTCACAGAATCCCTTCCAGGACTTCCAATGGTGCTCACAGAATCCCTTTCCAGGACTTCCAATGGTGCTCACAGAATTCCTGCCAGGACTTCCAATGGTGCTCACAGAATCCCTTCCAGGACTTCCAATGGTGCTCACAGAATCCCTGCCAGGACTTCCAATGGTGCTCACAGAATTCCTGCCAGAACTTCCAATGGTGCTCACAGAATCCCTTCGAGGACTTCCAATGGTATTCACAGAATTCCTGCCAGGACTTCCAATGGTGCTCACAGAATCCCTTTCCAGGACTTCCAATGGTGCTCACAAAATCCCTGCCAGGACTTCCAATGGTGCTCACAGAATCCCTTTCCAGGACTTCCAATGGTGCTCACAGAATTCCTGCCAGGACTTCCAATGGTGCTCACAGAATCCCTTCCAGGACTTCCAATGGTGCTCACAGAATCCCTGCCAGGACTTCCAATGGTGCTCACAGAATTCCTGCCAGAACTTCCAATGGTGCTCACAGAATCCCTTCCAGGACTTCCAATGGTGCTCACAGAATTCCTGCCAGGACTTCCAATGGTGCTCATAGAATCCCTTCGAGGACTTCCAATGGTATTCACAGAATTCCTGCCAGGACTTCCAATGGTGCTCACAGAATCCCTTTCCAGGACTTCCAATGGTGCTCACAGAATTCCTGCCAGGACTTCCAATGGTGCTCACAGAATTCCTGCCAGGACTTCCAATGGTGCTCATAGAATCCCTTTGAGGACTTCCAATGGTGCTCACAGAATCCCTGCCAGGACTTCCAATGGTGCTCACAGAATCCCTGCCAGGACTTCCAATGGTACTCACAGAATTTCTGCCAGAACTTCCAATGGTGCTCACAGAATCCCTTCCAGGACTTCCAATGGTGCTCATAGAATTCCTGCCAGGACTTCCAATGGTGCTCATAGAATCCCTTCGAGGACTTCCAATGGTATTCACAGAATCCCTGCCAGGACTTCCAATGGTGCTCACACAATCCCTGCCAGGACTTCCAATGGTGCTCACAGAATTCCTGCCAGAACTTCCAATGGTGCTCACAGAATTCCTGCCAGGACTTCCAATGGTGCTCACAGAATCCCTGCCAGGACTTCCAATGGTGCTCACAGAATTCCTGCCAGAACTTCCAATGGTGCTCACAGAATCCCTTTCCAGGACTTCCAATGGTGCTCACAAAATCCCTGCCAGGACTTCCAATGGTGCTCACAGAATCCCTTTCCAGGACTTCCAATGGTGCTCACAGAATTCCTGCCAGGACTTCCAATGGTGCTCACAGAATCCCTTCCAGGACTTCCAATGGTGCTCACAGAATCCCTGCCAGGACTTCCAATGGTGCTCACAGAATTCCTGCCAGAACTTCCAATGGTGCTCACAGAATCCCTTCCAGGACTTCCAATGGTGCTCACAGAATTCCTGCCAGGACTTCCAATGGTGCTCATAGAATCCCTTCGAGGACTTCCAATGGTATTCACAGAATTCCTGCCAGGACTTCCAATGGTGCTCACAGAATCCCTTTCCAGGACTTCCAATGGTGCTCACAGAATTCCTGCCAGGACTTCCAATGGTGCTCACAGAATTCCTGCCAGGACTTCCAATGGTGCTCATAGAATCCCTTTGAGGACTTCCAATGGTGCTCACAGAATCCCTGCCAGGACTTCCAATGGTGCTCACAGAATCCCTGCCAGGACTTCCAATGGTACTCACAGAATTTCTGCCAGAACTTCCAATGGTGCTCACAGAATCCCTTCCAGGACTTCCAATGGTGCTCATAGAATTCCTGCCAGGACTTCCAATGGTGCTCATAGAATCCCTTCGAGGACTTCCAATGGTATTCACAGAATCCCTGCCAGGACTTCCAATGGTGCTCACACAATCCCTGCCAGGACTTCCAATGGTGCTCACAGAATTCCTGCCAGAACTTCCAATGGTGCTCACAGAATCCCTTCCAGGACTTCCAATGGTGCTCACAGAATTCCTGCCAGGACTTCCAATGATGCTCATAGAATCCCTTCGAGGACTTCCAATGGTGCTCACAGAATTCCTGCCAGGACTTCCAATGGTGCTCATAGAATCCCTTCGAGGACTTCCAATGGTGCTCACAGAATCCCTGCCAGGACTTCCAATGGTGCTCACAGAATCCCTGCCAGGACTTCCAATGGTGCTCACAGAATCCCTGCCAGGACTTCCAATGGTGCTCACAGAATTCCTGCCAGGACTTCCAATGGTGCTCACAGAATCCCTGCCAGGACTTCCAATGGTGCTCACAGAATTCCTGCCAGGACTTCCAATGGTATTCACAGAATCCCTGCCAGGACTTCCAATGGTGCTCACAGAATCCCTGCCAGGACTTCCAATGGTATTCACAGAATCCCTGCCAGGACTTCCAATGGTGCTCACAGAATCCCTGTCAGGACTTTCAATTGTATTCACAGAATCCTTCCAGAACCTTCCATGGCACTTCAATAGTACCAGCCTTTTCATATGTAGCCCTTAGGAGTTGCTGAAGTTTTTGGTCCCCCTATAGTCCTGCTCAGCCAGGCAACACGCATTTCTTACAGACTTGCATCCAGGAGTCAAAAATAAGTGCTTGAGCCTGTTTTTGATATTTTATTGAGGGGATATCAATTTTAATGGGAAAAGGGTATATGGGATGCCCAATGGAACTGATGAACTGAGGACACCTTTCTGGAACTATTTACAAGTCCACTGGAACACAATATCCATTGGAAAGCTAGCCGGCATCTCCCAGTGTACCTCTCCAGACTCAAATATTCCTCAATCTGGCTACCTGAAGGAAATCCCTGGACAGGTGATCCAGTTCCGCCACAAGAAAGATAGTCCCAGCAGGTTTTCTAATCTGGTTTCCCACCAGAGTGCTCCTTCCCCTATCCGGCCCGGGGGTGTAGGGTTACTCACTCGTCCCTCTCCTGTGCTGCTATAGATTCAGTGACTGCCACCAGACCTTCTAGCTGGGCCGCTCCTCCTCTGCTACTCAGGTGGTCCTCTCTCAGGGGGCTGGTGAGCATGCTAGCTTTCTTCCTGTCCAGCTCCTCCACCTGTAGATGAGCCCTATCTGGGCCCCCTCCCAGGCTCCTGCACTGCAGCCGACTTCTCCGTCTTCCACCCGAATTCTCCTGCAGCTGAACAGGCTCTCTCACTTTTAAGGGTTGTCCTGGCCCCTTGCCAAGCCTCCTGTTGGGGATTGGCCAGGATTCCGTAACAGTACAAGCCAGCCACGCCTCAGATCCACCAACTGCTGATAGACCTTTCTCCAAAGTTCTAGAGCAGGGGGAAATTCCAGAGAGGCTGGCCTGCGGAGCTTCTAAGCTCTGACCCAAATTTAACCTTCCTCTGATTGTTGCATCTGAGCTTCTGCTCAGCCCCTGTTTAAAAATTTAAGCTAGAGCTCCCCCTAGCTAACTAGAAGGGTGTTACACATATGTCATGTAATGGGTCACTTCTACACCAACCACCAATGTAAGAGGTCACTTCTACACCAGCCACCAATGTAAGAGGTCACTTCTACACCAGCCACCAATGTAAGAGGTCACTTATACACCAGCCACCAATGTAAGAGGTCACTTCTATACCAGCCACCAATGTAAGAGGTCACTTCTACACCAGCCACCAATGTAAGAAGTCACTTCTACACCAGCCACCAATGTAAGAGGTCACTTCTACACCAGCCACCAATGTAAGGGGTCACTTCTACACCAACCACCAATGTAAGGGGTCACGTCTACACCAACCACCAATGTAAGGGGTCACTTCTACACCAGCCACCAATGTAAGAGGTCACTTCTACACCAGCCACCAAT
This sequence comes from Staurois parvus, assembly GCF_062004578.1. Classification (NCBI taxonomy): domain Eukaryota; kingdom Metazoa; phylum Chordata; class Amphibia; order Anura; family Ranidae; genus Staurois; species Staurois parvus. Next base: position 5,522,887 of record NW_028317975.1, read on the forward strand.
GTAAGAGGTCACTTCTACACCAACCACCAATGTAAGGGGTCACATCTACACCAGCCACCAATGTAAGAGGTCACTTCTACACCAGCCACCAATGTAAGAGGTCACTTCTACACCAGCCACCAATGTAAGAGGTCACTTCTACACCAGCCACCAATGTAAGGGTTCACTTCTACACCAACCACCAATGTAAGGGTTCACTTCTACACCAACCACCAATGTAAGGGTTCACGTCTACACCAACTACCAATGTAAGGGGTCACTTCTACACCAACCACCAATGTAAGAGGTTACTTCTACACTGATCAACAATGTAAGGGGTTACTTCTACACCAGCCACCAATGTAAGGGGTCACGTCTACACCAACCACCAATGTAAGAGGTTACTTCTACACTGATCACCAGTATAAGGGGTTACTTTCTCAATGACAATCAATGCAAGGGATAACTTCTTCAATGCTAACCAATGTGAGAGGTCATGTCTTCAATGACAACCAATGTGAGGAGTCACTTCCACATTGGCCACCAATGTAAGGAGTCACTTCCACACTGGCCACCAATGTAAGGAGTTACTTTCTCAATGACAACCAATTCAAGAAATCACTTCTTCCCTGCCAACCAATGTAAAAGGGCATGTCTACAATGACAACCAAGGTGAGAAGTCCCTTCTACAATGACCACTAAAGTAAGGAGTCACTGGTCACCAATGGTGGCCACCAATCTAAGCAGTCACTTCTACTTTGATCACCAATGTAAAGAGTCACAAGCCAACAATGTAATGGGTTACTACCATCAATTTAGGGGGCATGTCTACCTTAACCACCAAAGTAAGTGTTGCTTCCACACTGGCCACCAATGCAAGGGGTCACTTCAACTCTGCCCAACAAGGTAAGGCATCACTTCTTCACTGACCACTAATGTAAGGGGTCAAGTCTACGCTGTCAACCAATGTGAGGGTCACTTTTACAATTACAAGTGGTCACTTCTATACTAAACACCAATGTAAGGGGTTACTTCCACATTGACCACCAATATAAGGGGTCACTTCCATACTTACCAGCAATGTAAGGGACCACTTCCATACTGAACACCAATGTAAGGGGTCACCTTCACATTGGCCATACATGTAAAGGGTTACTTCTACACGACCACTAATATAAGAAGTCACTTCCACACTGACCACTAATGCAAAGGGTTACTTCCACATTGGCCACCATTGCAAGCGATCACTTCCACATTGATCAGTAATGTAAAGGATCACATCCGTATTGATCACCAACATATGGGATAATCTCCACTCTAACCACCAATGTAAAAGGCCACTGCTACACTAAGCACCAATGAAGGGGATCATCTCTACACTGGCCATCAATGTAAAGGGGTGCATCTACATTACCCACCAAACTAAGTATTACTTCCACACTGACCACCAATGCAAAGGATTTTTTTGTGGACATGGGGGGCCCTGTTAAATTGGCTGTATGGGGCCCTGTGGTTTGGGGGGGGGGGCCCTGTCAGGTTGGCTGTAAGGGGCTCCATGGTTTCTAACAACAGTCTTGCTGACCACCAATATACGGAGTCAATTCTATACTCACAACCAGTATGAAGGGTCACTTTCACACTGACCACCAATGTAAGGGATTCATTTCTTTACTGACCACCAATGTAAGGGGTTCATTTCTACACTGACCATCAATGTAAAGAGTGTCCACCAAAGTAAGGAGTCAATTCTACACTCACAACCAGTATGAAGGGTCACATTTACAATGACCACCAATGTAAGGGGTTAATTTCTACACTGACTACCAATGTAAGGGGTTCAGTTCTACACTGACCACCAATGTAAGGGGTTTGTTTCTACACTGGCCACCAATGTAAGGGGTTTGTTTCTACACTGAACACCAATGTAAGGGGTTCATTTCCACACTGAACACCAATGTAAGGGGTTCATTTCTACGCTGACCACCAATGTAAGGGGTTCATTTCTACGCTGACCACCAATGTAAGGGGTTCATTTCTACATTGACCACCAATGTAAGGGGTTCATTTCTACACTGACCACCAATGAAACGGGTTCATTTCTACCCTGACCACTAGAGATGAGCGAATCGAAGTATCCGAAGTGGAATTCGAGTCGAATATCGGAAAAATTTAGATTCGTGCCGAATCCGAAAAACAGCCTAATTCGGACGCGCGAATCGAAATTTTTCCGAAAATGGCGGCTGACATGTGCGGCGACGGAGCGGGGATGTCGGGGAAGGCGCGCAGACAAGGCGCGCTGCCCCATAATGCATTCCTCAACGACATGTGATCGCATCAGCCAATCAGCAGCCAGCCAGCCAGCACTGTGTAATGGTCGAGGTATATATAGCGGCCATTTTGGAAATCTTCATTTGCCTGCAGTCATTGAACAGAGGCAGACCGCTCTGTACTAGGGACAGGGACAGAGTTAGGGCCACAGAAACGAGAATTGGGGACAGAGAGAAGTTACTTAGGGACAGAGAACCATTACTCAGGGACACAGTCTTGTTAATGAGGGCCACAGAATCGTTATTTAGGGACAAAGAAACGCTAGTTAGGGCCACAGAATTCATACTCAGGGACAGACAGAATTTTCACTCAGTGCCAGAGAATTGTTACTTAGGGCCACAGAAACGTTATTAGGGCCACAGAATTTTTACTCAGGGACAGACAGAATTGTTACTGAGTGCCAGAGAATTGTTACTCAGGGACAGACAGAATTGTTACTGAGTGCCAGAGAATTCTTACTCAGGGCCACAGAATTCATTCTCAGGGACAGACAGAATTGTTACTCAGGGACAGACAGAATTGTTACTGAGTGCCAGAGAATTGTTACTCAGGGACAGACAGAATTGTTACTGAGTGCCAGAGAATTGTTACTCAGGGACAGACAGAATTGTTACTGAGTGCCAGAGAATTGTTACTCAGGGACAGACAGAATTGTTACTGAGTGCCAGAGAATTGTTACTCGCACAGACACAAAATTGTTATTGCACAGACACAGAATTGTTACTCGCACAGACAGAATTGTTACTCAGGGCCACAGAATTCATACTCAGGGACAGACAGAATTGTTACTGAGTGCCAGAGAATTGTTACTCAGGGACAGACAGAATTGTTACTGAGTGCCAGAGAATTGTTACTCAGGGACAGACAGAATTGTTACTGAGTGCCAGAGAATTGTTACTCAGGGACAGACAGAATTGTTACTGAGTGCCAGAGAATTCTTACTCAGGGCCACAGAATTCATTCTCAGGGACAGACAGAATTGTTACTCAGGGACAGACAGAATTGTTACTGAGTGCCAGAGAATTGTTACTCAGGGACAGACAGAATTGTTACTGAGTGCCAGAGAATTGTTACTCAGGGACAGACAGAATTGTTACTGAGTGCCAGAGAATTGTTACTCAGGGACAGACAGAATTGTTACTGAGTGCCAGAGAATTGTTACTCGCACAGACACAAAATTGTTACTTGCACAGACACAGAATTGTTACTCGCACAGACACAGAATTGTTACTCAGGGCCACAGAATTCATACTCAGGGACAGACAGAATTGTTACTGAGTGCCAGAGAATTGTTACTCAGGGACAGACAGAATTGTTACTGAGTGCCAGAGAATTGTTACTCAGGGACAGACAGAATTGTTACTGAGTGCCAGAGAATTGTTACTCGCACAGACACAAAATTGTTACTTGCACAGACACAGAATTGTTACTCGCACAGACACAGAATTGTTACTCAGGGCCACAGAATTCATACTCAGGGACAGACAGAATTGTTACTGAGTGCCAGAGAATTGTTACTTAGGGACAGACAGAATTGTTACTGAGTGCCAGAGAATTGTTACTCAGGGACAGACAGAATTGTTACTGAGTGCCAGAGAATTGTTACTCGCACAGACACAAAATTGTTACTTGCACAGACACAGAATTGTTACTCGCACAGACACAGAATTGTTACTCAGGGCCACAGAATTCATACTCAGGGACAGACAGAATTGTTACTGAGTGCCAGAGAATTGTTACTCAGGGACAGACAGAATTGTTACTGAGTGCCAGAGAATTGTTACTCAGGGACAGACAGAATTGTTACTGAGTGCCAGAGAATTGTTACTCGCACAGACACAAAATTGTTACTTGCACAGACACAGAATTGTTACTCGCACAGACACAGAATTATTACTCAGGGCCACAGAATTCATACTCAGGGACAGACAGAATTGTTACTGAGTGCCAGAGAATTGTTACTCAGGGACAGACAGAATTGTTACTGAGTGCCAGAGAATTGTTACTCAGGGACAGACAGAATTGTTACTGAGTGCCAGAGAATTGTTACTCGCACAGACACAAAATTGTTACTTGCACAGACACAGAATTGTTACTCGCACAGACACAGAATTGTTACTGAGTGCCAGAGAATTGTTACTCAGGGACAGACAGAATTGTTACTGAGTGCCAGAGAATTGTTACTCAGGGACAGACAGAATTGTTACTGAGTGCCAGAGAATTGTTACTCAGGGACAGACAGAATTGTTACTGAGTGCCAGAGAATTGTTACTCGCACAGACACAAAATTGTTACTTGCACAGACACAGAATTGTTACTCGCACAGACACAGAATTGTTACTCAGGGCCACAGAATTCATACTCAGGGACAGACAGAATTGTTACTGAGTGCCAGAGAATTGTTACTCAGGGACAGACAGAATTGTTACTGAGTGCCAGAGAATTGTTACTCAGGGACAGACAGAATTGTTACTGAGTGCCAGAGAATTGTTACTCGCACAGACACAAAATTGTTACTTGCACAGACACAGAATTGTTACTCGCACAGACACAGAATTGTTACTCAGGGCCACAGAATTCATACTCAGGGACAGACAGAATTGTTACTGAGTGCCAGAGAATTGTTACTTAGGGACAGACAGAATTGTTACTGAGTGCCAGAGAATTGTTACTCAGGGACAGACAGAATTGTTACTGAGTGCCAGAGAATTGTTACTCGCACAGACACAAAATTGTTACTTGCACAGACACAGAATTGTTACTCGCACAGACACAGAATTGTTACTCAGGGCCACAGAATTCATACTCAGGGACAGACAGAATTGTTACTGAGTGCCAGAGAATTGTTACTCAGGGACAGACAGAATTGTTACTGAGTGCCAGAGAATTGTTACTCAGGGACAGACAGAATTGTTACTGAGTGCCAGAGAATTGTTACTCGCACAGACACAAAATTGTTACTTGCACAGACACAGAATTGTTACTCGCACAGACACAGAATTATTTCTCAGGGCCACAGAATTCATACTCAGGGACAGACAGAATTGTTACTGAGTGCCAGAGAATTGTTACTCAGGGACAGACAGAATTGTTACTGAGTGCCAGAGAATTGTTACTCAGGGACAGACAGAATTGTTACTGAGTGCCAGAGAATTGTTACTCGCACAGACACAAAATTGTTACTTGCACAGACACAGAATTGTTACTCGCACAGACACAGAATTGTTACTGAGTGCCAGAGAATTGTTACTCAGGGACAGACAGAATTGTTACTGAGTGCCAGAGAATTGTTACTCAGGGACAGACAGAATTGTTACTGAGTGCCAGAGAATTGTTACTCAGGGACAGACAGAATTGTTACTGAGTGCCAGAGAATTGTTACTCGCACAGACACAAAATTGTTACTTGCACAGACACAGAATTGTTACTCGCACAGACACAGAATTGTTACTCAGGGCCACAGAATTCATACTCAGGGACAGACAGAATTGTTACTGAGTGCCAGAGAATTGTTACTCAGGGACAGACAGAATTGTTACTGAGTGCCAGAGAATTGTTACTCAGGGACAGACAGAATTGTTACTGAGTGCCAGAGAATTGTTACTCGCACAGACACAAAATTGTTACTTGCACAGACACAGAATTGTTACTCGCACAGACACAGAATTGTTACTCAGGGCCACAGAATTCATACTCAGGGACAGACAGAATTGTTACTGAGTGCCAGAGAATTGTTACTTAGGGACAGACAGAATTGTTACTGAGTGCCAGAGAATTGTTACTCAGGGACAGACAGAATTGTTACTGAGTGCCAGAGAATTGTTACTCGCACAGACACAAAATTGTTACTTGCACAGACACAGAATTGTTACTCGCACAGACACAGAATTGTTACTCAGGGCCACAGAATTCATACTCAGGGACAGACAGAATTGTTACTGAGTGCCAGAGAATTGTTACTCAGGGACAGACAGAATTGTTACTGAGTGCCAGAGAATTGTTACTCAGGGACAGACAGAATTGTTACTGAGTGCCAGAGAATTGTTACTCGCACAGACACAAAATTGTTACTTGCACAGACACAGAATTGTTACTCGCACAGACACAGAATTGTTACTCGCACAGACACAGAATTGTTACTCAGGGCCACAGAATTCATACTCAGGGACAGACAGAATTGTTACTGAGTGCCAGAGAATTGTTACTCAGGGACACCTAATCGTTGAATTAAATAGTATGTCAGACAACATGCAGAGGAGTGGCAGAGGAGGCAATGTTTTAGGAGCGAGCAGACGTGGCAGCAGAGGAAGGGGTCGAGGCAGCAGTATTCGCAGCCAGAGGCCAGTGCTCCCGGTGTCATCCAGCGGTCGTGTCTCCACCGACAACCCTGCCGTCATTGATTGGTTGGCTCGGTCGTCTTCCTCTTCCCAGGTCACCTCTGACACCTACAGCCAACGGTCGGTGGGTACGTCAGACACAACCGTTAGTTGGCATGGCCCGGGAGCAAGCCCACTGAAATCACGTGTCCTCTACCTGCCCCTGTCCTTTGCTGTTCCCTCACCAAGCGAAGTATCGCATGCTGTGGGCTCAGCCCCACTGTACAGTGAGGAAGAGCTAACAGAGGGCGGTCAGGAACGGGGGGAGACATCGGCCTTTTCAGCAGCCAAGCGAACAAGTACTGGCGAGGAGAGTGGCTCGGTAGCCGGTCTAGAGACAGGTCTGTCTCCTGACCCAGACGCAGCCGAGGGGGCTAGTAGTGAGGCGGAGACCCTACTTGATGATGAGGAGGTTGATCGCACTTGGCAGCCTCGTCGTCATCAGGCAATTTCTTCCGCATCATCAGGAGAAGAGGGTGGCAGCTTGGCAGCGAGCAAAACAGTCGGTGGGTTGCCCAGGAGACAGCAGCAGGGTCGCATCAGTGTCAGTGGAGCCAAACGTCCACGGAGTAGAGCACCAGCTCCACTGCAGCCTACCACCACGGCCAGTAGTGGTGCCGGTGCGCACGGAGGAAGTAGCAGTCAGCCAGTGAAGAGTAGCGGGGGCAAAGTTTCCTACTCGGTGGTGTGGCAATTTTTCCTCAAGCCGCCCGAGGAAGTAAACGTAGCCGTATGTCGACTATGTGGCCAGAAATGCAAGCGTGGCCAGGGGGCCCATGTTGGGACTACAGCGTTGCGTCAGCATATGCAGCGTCACCATTCGGTGGCCTGGGAAAACCGTGATAAACATACGGCGGTTCTGCCTGCCCCAGCCCCCGCTCCATCACCCGCTCCGTTACTTGCTCCGTCACCCGACGTCGTCAATCGCCCTCTATCAGCCAGTCAAGGCTCCAACACCTCTGCTGAGGGGAGTTGTCGCTCGTTGGCATCTTCCGCTCGTTCAGATGCTCCTTCTCCTGCTACTCCTCTTCTCGGATTCCGTCAACAGTCTTTCTTGGAATCCGTATCCAAGAGACAACAGTTTGCGAGCACGCACCCGACGGTGCAAAAGCTGAACGTCCTCCTGTCCAAGTTGCTGGTGCTGCAGTCCCTCCCTTTCCAACTGGTGGACTCAGCACCTTTCCGAGAAATGATGGCTTGTGCCGCGCCGCGGTGGAGAGTGCCAAGCCGTCATTTCTTTGCCCAAAAGGCAGTGCCAGCCCTGCATTCACATGTAGAAGAGATGGTGGGCCAGTCTTTGAGCATGTCGGTCTCTGCCAAAGTGCACGGCAGCGCCGACGTGTGGAGCTGTAACTACGGTCAGGGACAGTACATGTCATTTACGGCCCACTGGGTGAACGTGGTGCCGGCACAGCCGCACCAGCAACTTGGACAGGTCACGACGCTTTTGCCTCCACGTTTGCACGTCCTTGGTCCAGCAAGCATGTCCGCCTCTACCACCTCTTTTTCCGCCGTGTCCTCAGCCGCCACCCCCGTGCCAAGTCCCATTACCCGACCGGCATATCACATGTGCAGGGCGCAACGGTGTCACGCTGTGCTGCACCTGGTATGCCTTGGCGAACGTAGTCACACAGGGGAGGAACTGCTGAGTGTAATGAACAGAGAAATCGACAGATGGCTGTCTCCGCGCAAACTAAAAATCGGAACCATGTTGACTGACAACGGAAAGAACATGGTGTCTGCTCTGCGTCAAGGAAGGTTGTGCCATGCGCCATGCATGGCTCACGTGTTCAATCTGGTTGTCAAGCGGTTCCTAAAATCCACCATCCCACTGCAAGACATCCTTAAAATGTCACGTAAACTGTGCATGCATTTCAGCCATTCCTACACCGCAAAGAACACCCTCATTGAGCTGCAGCGGCAGAACGGAATTCCACAGCATCGCCTGATCTGCGACGTTGCAACAAGGTGGAATTCAACCCTACACATGTTAGACCGCCTTTACGAGCAGCGAAAGGCCATCACCGATTTCCTGATGTTACAAGCGGATAAAGGTACTCCCCTGTGTAACTTAGATGTCAGCCATTGGCAGCTCATGCGTGACACCTGCCGCTTGCTCAGGCCCTTTGAGGAGGCCACGCTATTCGTGAGTCGGCAGGACTATGGGATGAACGACGTCATTCCTCTGTTGCACGTCCTGGAACAAATGCTGTTAACAATGGCTGGTCAGGGTGCGGTAGACGTGGCGCACAGATCTCAACGCCACATGACCCCTGTGGGGGCAGGACAGGAAGAAGAGGAGGAGGTAGAGGAGGACATTTGTGCTCAGGAATTATTGAGTGAAATGGGTGGTTTTTCCACTCAGCGGACAGGAGTGGAGGAGCAGGAGCATCTGGTAGAGGAGGAGGAGGAGGAGACAGAGGACCCAGACGCACCGTGGCAGTATGCTGTGGAGATGGAGGCAGGGAGTCCCTCGCATTCCTTGGCACAAATGGCCCATAGCATGCTCGGTTGCTTGCGTAGCGACAGCCGAATAATAACCATCAGACAGAGGGATGACTTTTGGCTGTCCACCTTGTTGGACCCTCGCTACCGTTCAAAAATGGTGGCCTTTTTCACACCTGCTGAGAGGGAGGCCAAAATTACGTACTATAAAAACCACCTATGTAGTCAGTTGGTCTCTGCCTGTCTGCGCCAACGTCCATCCTCAGACACTGTGGGCCCTGTGCGCTCGCGTTCCGCTGGCATGGCAGCAGGGGAGGGGTGGGGTGGTAGGAGCAGTGGCAGCTCCACCAGCAGCGGCTGCCTCAGTCTGCAGTCGATGATGAGTAGCTTTCTTCACCAGCGCAGTGAGGAAACTACTAACCAGCCGCAGCAGCAGCAGCAGCATCAGGTGGACCTGGAGCAGGAGCTCAAACAACAGGCTTGGGCCTACTTGGACAGCACCCTGCCAACCGAGGTAGACAATCCCCTTGACTACTGGGCAACGAAACTTGACCTTTGGCCCCAACTAGCTGAATTTGCCCTTGAAAGGCTGTCATGCCCGGCCAGTAGCGTGGCATCGGAGCGCGTGTTTAGTGCGGCAGGAGGTATTGTAACTCCGCGGAGGACACGACTGTCCACCCAAAGTGTGGAGAGACTCACGTTTGTGAAAATGAATCAGGCGTGGATTAGTCTGGATTTCAAACCACCAGTTCCTGACACAACTGACTAAATCCGCCATGAATCATGCCTCAAACATGTGCCACTTTCAGGTCTCCTCACACTGCTGGTGTGTTTAATTTTTTGACATAGGGTGCTGGCAGATTACGGGCCTCCTATAGCTGCTGCCAGGCCCCTAATCTGCCATAGGCCCCTATATACCGCCTCCTCATGCTGCTGCTAGGTCCAGAGTCTCTCATGGGTCCCTGTACGGCCTCCCATTGCTGCTGTCTCCATCGCCACACTCTGCTGCCATGTGCCACTTTCAGGTCTCTTCACACTGCTGGTGTGTTTAATTTTTTGACATAGGGTGCAGGCAGATTACGGGCCTCACATAGCTGCTGCCAGGCCCCTAATCTGCCATGGGCCCCTATATACCGCCTCCTCATGCTGCTGCCAAGTCCAGAGTCTCTCATGGGTCCCTGTACGGCCTCCCATTGCTGCTGTCTCCATCGCCACACTCTGCTGCCATGTGCCACTTTCAGGTCTCTTCACACTGCTGGTGTGTTTAATTTTTTGACATAGGGTGCAGGCAGATTACGGGCCTCACATAGCTGCTGCCAGGCCCCTAATCTGCCATGGGCCCCTATATACCGCCTCCTCATGCTGCTGCCAAGTCTAGAGTCTCTCATGGGTCCCTGTACGGCCTCCCATTGCTGCTGTCTCCATCGCCACACTCTGCTGCCATGTGCCACTTTCAGGTCTCTTCACACTGCTGGTGTGTTTAATTTTTTGACATAGGGTGCAGGCAGATTACGGGCCTCACATAGCTGCTGCCAGGCCCCTAATCTGCCATGGGCCCCTATATACCGCCTCCTCATGCTGCTGCCAAGTCCAGAGTCTCTCATGGGTCCCTGTACGGCCTCCCATTGTTGCTGTCTCCATCGCCACACTCTGCTGCCATGTGCCACTTTCAGGTCTCTTCACACTGCTGGTGTGTTTAATTTTTTGACATAGGGTGCAGGCAGATTACGGGCCTCACATAGCTGCTGCCAGGCCCCTAATCTGCCATGGGCCCCTATATACCGCCTCCTCATGCTGCTGCCAAGTCCAGAGTCTCTCATGGGTCCCTGTACGGCCTCCCATTGCTGCTGTCTCCATCGCCACACTCTGCTGCCATGTGCCACTTTCAGGTCTCTTCACACTGCTGGTGTGTTAAATTTTTTGACATAGGGTGCAGGCAGATTACGGGCCTCACATAGCTGCTGCCAGGCCCCTAATCTGCCATGGGCCCCTATAAACCGCCTCCTCATGCTGCTGCCAAGTCTAGAGTCTGTCATGGGTCCCTGTACGGCCTCCCATTGCTGCTGTCTCCATCGCCACACTCTGCCATGTGCCACTTTCAGGTCTCTTCACACTGCTGGTGTGTTTAATTTTTTGACATAGGGTGCAGGCAGATTACGGGCCTCACATAGCTGCTGCCAGGCCCCTAATCTGCCATGGGCCCCTATATACCGCCTCCTCATGCTGCTGCCAAGTCCAGAGTCTCTCATGGGTCCCTGTACGGCCTCCCATTGCTGCTGTCTCCATCGCCACACTCTGCTGCCATGTGCCACTTTCAGGTCTCTTCACACTGCTGGTGTGTTTAATTTTTTGACATAGGGTGCTGCAAGATAACGGGCCTCACATAGCTGCTGCCAGGCCCCTAATCTGCCATGGGCCCCTATATACCGCCTCCTCATGCTGCTGCCAAGTCCAGAGTCTCTCATGGGTCCCTGTACGGCCTCCCATTGCTGCTGTCTCCATCGCCACACTCTGCTGCCATGTGCCACTTTCAGGTCTCTTCACACTGCTGGTGTGTTAAATTTTTTGACATAGGGTGCAGGCAGATTACGGGCCTCACATAGCTGCTGCCAGGCCCCTAATCTGCCATGGGCCCCTATAAACCGCCTCCTCATGCTGCTGCCAAGTCTAGAGTCTGTCATGGGTCCCTGTACGGCCTCCCATTGCTGCTGTCTCCATCGCCACACTCTGCCATGTGCCACTTTCAGGTCTCTTCACACTGCTGGTGTGTTTAATTTTTTGACATAGGGTGCAGGCAGATTACGGGCCTCACATAGCTGCTGCCAGGCCCCTAATCTGCCATGGGCCCCTATATACCGCCTCCTCATGCTGCTGCCAAGTCCAGAGTCTCTCATGGGTCCCTGTACGGCCTCCCATTGCTGCTGTCTCCATCGCCACACTCTGCTGCCATGTGCCACTTTCAGGTCTCTTCACACTGCTGGTGTGTTTAATTTTTTGACATAGGGTGCAGGCAGATTACGGGCCTCACATAGCTGCTGCCAGGCCCCTAATCTGCCATGGGCCCCTATATACCACCTCCTCATGCTGCTGCCAAGTCCAGAGTCTCTCATGGGTCCCTGTACGGCCTCCCATTGCTGCTGTCTCCATCGCCACACTCTGCTGCCATGTGCCACTTTCAGGTCTCTTCACACTGCTGGTGTGTTTAATTTTTTGACATAGGGTGCAGGCAGATTACGGGCCTCACATAGCTGCTGCCAGGCCCCTAATCTGCCATGGGCCCCTATATACCGCCTCCTCATGCTGCTGCCAAGTCCAGAGTCTCTCATGGGTCCCTGTACGGCCTCCCATTGCTGCTGTCTCCATCGCCACACTCTGCTGCCATGTGCCACTTTCAGGTCTCTTCACACTGCTGGTGTGTTAAATTTTTTGACATAGGGTGCTGGCAGATTACGGGCCTCCCATTGCTGCTGCCAGACATGTAATCTGCCATGGGCCCCCGTACCGACTCCTCATGCTGTGACGTTGCAACAAGGTGTAATTCAACCCTACATATGTTAGACCGCCTTTACGAACAGCTAAAGGCCATCACAGATTTCCTGATGTTAAAAGCGGATAAAGGTACTCCCTGTGTAACTTAGATGTCAGCCATTGTCAGCTCATGTGTGACACCTGCGCTTGCTCAGGCCCTTTGAGGAGGCCACGCTATTCGTGAGTCGGCAGGACTATGGGATGAATGAGGTCAAATCGGCCATGGGCCCCCGTACCGCCTGTTCACGCTGATGCTGGTCCCACAGTGTGACCTGGGTCCCTGTACGGCCTCCCATTGCTTCCACTCTGCCATGTACCTCTTTGAAATCTCCTCACACTCCTGCGGTTGTCCATTTTGTCATAGGTTGCTGGCAGATTAGCGGACTTCCATAGGTGCCGCCAGGCCCCATATCGACCATGGGCCCCCGTACCTCCTGGTCACGCTGCTGCTGAGCCCACAGTGTGACCTGGGTCCCTGTACGGCCTCCCATTGCTTCCACTCTGCCATGTGCCACTTTGAAATCTCCTCACACTCCTGCGGTTGTCCATTTTGTCATAGGTTGCTGGCAGATTACAGGCCTTCCATAGGTGCCACCAAGCCCCATATCGGCCATGGGCCCCCGTACCGCCTGGTCACGCTGCTGCTGGGCCCACAGTGTGACCTGGGTCCCTGTACCGCCTCCCATTGCTCCCACTCTGCCATGTGCCACTTTCAGGTCTCCTCACGCTCCTGCTGGTTTCCATTTTGTCATAGGTTGCTGTATGGCCTCCCATTGCTGCTGCCTCCACCGCCACACTGTGGCTCCAAACACTGGTTTTGGCCCCGTGACTGGCCAAAGGAGTGAAGTGTGCAGTGATTCTAAGATCGACGGCACTCATCTGCATGTCATACTGACAGACAGTATTATTTCTCTTCCCCAGCAGACTCCAAGGGCATTTAAATTAAAGGTACAGTGTTCTGCACTAATATTAAGTCTCTCTGAAGCCTAGAAACACCCTTTTTTAAGTTAAATTCACAGCGAATTTATTCGACTCGAATCGAATATTGTCCACGAATTCGCCGAATCAGTCGAATCGAATTTTTCATTTCTTCGCTCATCTCTACTGACCACCAATGTAAGGGGTTCATTTCTACACTGACCACCAATGTAAGGGGTTCATTTCTACACTGACCACCAATGTAAGGGGTTCAATTCTACACTGACCACCAATGTAAAGAGTGTCCACCAATGTAAGGAGCCAATTCTACACTCACAACCAGTATGAAGGGTCACTTTTACAATGACCACCAATGTAAGGGGTTCATTTCTACACTGACCACCAATGTAAGGGGTTCATTTCTACACTGGCCACCAATGTAAGGGGTTAATTTCTACACTGGTCACCAATGTAAGGGGTTCATTCCTACACTGACCACCAATGTAAAGCGTGGCCACCAATGTAAGGAGTCAATTCTACACTCACAACCAGTATGAAGGGTCACTTTTACAATGACCACCAATGTAAGGGGTTCATTTCTACACTGACCACCAATGTAAGGGGTTAACTTCTACACTGGCTACCAATGTAAGGGGTTCATTTCTACACTGACCACCAATGCAAAGCGTGGCCACCAATGTAAAGACTTACTTCTACTTGGGCCACAAATCTAAGGAGTAACTACAATTTTCATTGTAAGCTTTTTTTGGTTGTTATTGTTATTAAATGAGTTTCATTTTATGATTTTTATGCACACAATATTCTTTATTCTTTTTTTTGTATTTCTTTGTAATGTACCATGAGATGTACCGCAGGTCAGGTTGGGGTTCCCTGAGACCTGAAGACTATTTCTAGGGTTCGTCCACGGTAAAAAAAAAAGGTTTATAAAGGTTGTTCTAGGTGAAAGATTCTCATGACCTCTGCAGTCACCAAGCACGACCGCGGTATATTCTCACACATAGTGAGCAGTTGTTTCTTTGCCGGATGGGATTCTGCTCGGTGGCTGACAATCTGGATGTAGAAGTCAAACATAAAGAGGATGTAAAATGACATGAGACTGTCTGTGAGGCCGGAGGGTTTGTCGACAGAGAGTGCGGGAAAATCCTAACGCAGCAACGGAAAGACTGCTAAGCGGCTGCAGGAAACATTTGGAGGTTGTGACCTCAGCCAGAGGGCGTGTTGGTGACTACACACTGACGGGATTTCTGCAGTTGTCACCCTGGATGATTTCCAGGCTGCTGAATCCAGTACATGCTCACCGTACATTCACATTTTCAGGAACATCATTTTTAGGCTTGTTCCCTGCAGAGGTTTTATTTTGTGTTGAGTGTTTCTCTATTGGGGTTGATTTATGAAAGGCAATTAGACTGTGCACTTTGGGGTTGATTTACGAAAGGCAATTAGACTGTGCACTTTGGGGTTGATTTACGAAAGGCAATTAGACTGTGCACTTTGGGGTTAAATTACTAAAGGCAATTAGACTGTGCACTTTGGGGTTGAATTACGAAAGGCAATTAGACTGCGCACTTTGGGGTTGATTTACAAAAGGCAATTAGACTGTGCACTTTGGAGTTGATTTACTAAAGGCAATTAGACTGTGCACTTTGGGGTTGATTTACGAAAGGCAATTAGACTACGCACTTTGGGGTTGAATTACTGAAGGCAATTAGACTGTGCACTTTGGGGTTGATTTACTAAAGGCAACTAGACTGTGCACTTTGGGGTTGAATTACTGAAGGCAATTAGACTGTGCACTTTGGGGTTGATTTACTAAAGGCAACTAGACTGTGCACTTTGGGGTTGAACTACAAAAGGCAATTAGACTGTGCACTTTGGGGTTGATTTCCGAAAGGCAATTAGACTGTGCACTTTGGGGTTGATTTCCGAAAGGCAATTAGACGGTGCACTTTGGGGTTGAATTACGAAAGGGAATTAGATTCTGCACTTTGGGGTTGATTTACTAAAGGCAACTAGACTGTGCACTTTGGGGTTGATTTACTAAAGGCAATTAGACTGTGCACTTTGGGGTTGATTTACGAAAGGCAATTAGACTGTGCACATTGGGGTTGAATTACTGAAGGCAATTAGACTGTGCACTTTGGGGTTGATTTACTAAAGGAAATTAGACTGTGCACTTTGGGGTTGATTTACGAAAGGAAATTAGACTGTGCACTTTGGGGTTGATTTACTAAAGGCAACTAGACTGTGCACTTTGGGGTTGATTTACTAAAGGCAATTAGACTGTGCACTTTGGGGTTAAATTACTAAAGGCAATTAGACTGTGCACTTTGGGGTTGATTTACTAAAGGGAATTAGACTGTGCACTTTGGAGTTGAATTACGAAAGGCAATTAGACTGCGCACTTTGGGGTTGATTTACGAAAGGCAATTAGACTGTGCACTTTGGGGTTGAATTACAAAAGGCAATTAGACTGTGCACTTTGGGGTTGATTTATGAAAGGCAATTAGACTCTGCACTTTGGGGTTGATTTACGAAAGGCAATTAGACTGTTCACTTTGGGGTTGATTTACGAAAGGTAATTAGACTGTGCACTTTGGGGTTGATTTACAAAAGGCAATTAGACGGTGCACTTTGGGGTTGATTTCCGAAAGGCAATTAGACTGTGCACTTTGGGGTTGATTTACGAAAGGCAATTAGACTGTTCACTTTGGGGTTGATTTACAAAAGGCAATTAGACGGTGCACTTTGGGGTTGATTTCCGAAAGGCAATTAGACGGTGCACTTTGGGGTTGAATTACGAAAGGGAATTAGATTCTGCACTTTGGGGTTGAATTACTGAAGGCAATTAGACTGTGCACTTTGGGGTTGATTTACTAAAGGCAACTAGACTGTGCACTTTGGGGTTGAACTACAAAAGGCAATTAGACTGTGCACTTTGGGGTTGATTTCCGAAAGGCAATTAGACTGTGCACTTTGGGGTTGATTTCCGAAAGGCAATTAGACGGTGCACTTTGGGGTTGAATTACGAAAGGGAATTAGATTCTGCACTTTGGGGTTGATTTACTAAAGGCAACTAGACTGTGCACTTTGGGGTTGATTTACTAAAGGCAACTAGACTGTGCACTTTGGGGTTGATTTACGAAAGTCAATTAGACTGTGCACTTTGGGGTTGAATTACTGAAGGCAATTAGACTGTGCACTTTGGGGTTGATTTACTAAAGGAAATTAGACTGTGCACTTTGGGGTTGATTTACGAAAGGAAATTAGACTGTGCACTTTGGGGTTGATTTACTAAAGGCAACTAGACTGTGCACTTTGGGGTTGATTTACTAAAGGCAACTAGACTGTGCACTTTGGGGTTGATTTACTAAAGGCAACTAGACTGTGCACTTTGGGGTTGATTTACTAAAGGCAACTAGACTGTGCACTTTGGGGTTGATTTACTAAAGGCAATTAGACTGTGCACTTTGGGGTTGAATTACGAAAGGCAATTAGATGGAAGTCAGCAGAGCTTCTGTTCATTTACTAAGCTCTAGAGCAACTGCAGTTGCAAAGTGCGCAGTCTAATTGCCTTTAGTAAATCAACCCCAAAGTGCACAGTCTAATTGCCTTTCGTAAATCAACCCCAAAGTGCGCAGTCTAATTGCCTTTAGTAAATCAACCTTTTGCCTTTAGTAAATCCCTGGGTTTCCTCCCAGGTACTCCAGTTTCCTCCCACACTACAAAGACATGCTGGGAGGTGAATTGGATCCCATCTAAGTTGTAGATTCTTCTGTCCCACGCGTATTTTGTCTTGTATTGAACTGCTAGAAGTTATAATTTTTTCTGTAGTAGGCTGACAGAACAATTTGTTTACTATGTAATTTGGTATTTTTCCTTTGTCCTCCCCTCCTGTTAAGTGCTCGTTAGTTTAGTCTTAGGTTGGCCATCCACTATACAAATTTCTTACAATTTCTGGCCAATTTCCTTTAGATTTACCTTCAACTATGTAGTGCAAGGGTCTGCCTAATTGGATACAATTGAAAGTGTTGTTTAGGTTTGACCTCGTATTATATGTTTTTTGGTAAATCTAAATCAACATTCCCAAGAAAATTGTATAATGTATGGCCAGCCTAAGACTAAACTAACGAGCACTTAACAGGAGGGGAGGGAACGTCTTCCATGTTCCCTCAATCATTGTTAGTTGAGACTTAGGAAAGTCATGATCTTCTTAGTTTTCGAAAGACTGGAAACACATCCTCTGTACTGCAATTAGTTGAAGTAAAATTGCTATGGATTCAATGTTTGTGTATTACTGAAGAGTTAAGCTGCCTGTGGACAGTGTCAAGTCAGCAGGTCACCATACTGTCCAGAAGGATGAAAGACTTTGTCCAAGGAGGTATGTCAATGGTTAGGTCATTGGCTCAGAAGGTATTGAATTCATTGGATAAGAACAAGAGGACCTCTTTGACCCTGGCCTAGATAGCTAGCTAACAGTAGAGTTAGAGACTGACTCCGCACCATAGGCGGGCCTTGTGCCACTACAGCATGTATACGTTGAATATAATAAACAATGACCAATCTTTTTTTAATTTTAGCCGGCAGATTTTGCCAAATCAGCAGGTCACCATACTGTTCAGAAAGAAGAAAGACTGGGTCCAAGGAGGTATGTCAATGGTTATGTCATTGGCTCAGAAGGTATTGAATTCATTGGATAAGAACAAGAGGACCTCTGTGACCCTGGCCCAATTTTTTAAACATTTTAGCCGGCAGATTTTGCCAAATCAGCAGGTCACCATACTGTCCAGAAGGACGAAAGACTGGGTCCAAGGAGGTATATCAATGGTTAGGTCATTGGCTCAGAAGGTATTGAATTCATTGGATAAGAACAAGAGGACCTCTGTGACCCTGGCCCAATTTTTTAAACATTTTAGCCGGCAGATTTTGCCAAATCAGCAGGTCACCATACTGTCCAGAAGGACGAAAGACTAGGTCCAAGGAGGTATGTCAATGGTTTAGCTCAGGGGTGGGCAACTGTGGACCTCAAGCTGTTGGTGAACTACAAGTCCCATCATGCCTCTGCCTTTGGGAGTCATGCTTGTAACTATCAGTTTTGCAATGCCTCATAGGACTTGTAGTTCTACAACAGCTGGAGGGCCACAGTTGCCCACCCCTGGTTTAGGTCATTGGCTCAGAAAGTATTGAATTCATTGGATAAGAACAAGAGGACCTCTGTGACCCTGGCCCAATTTTTTTTAAATTTTACCCGGCAGATTTTGCCAAAGCAGCAGGTCACCATACTGTCCAGAAGGAAGAAAGACTGGGTCCAAGGAGGCATGTCAATGGTTAGGTCATTGGCTCAGAAAGTATTGAATTCATTGGAAAAGAACAAGAGGACCTCTGTGACCCTGGTCTAGATAGCTCTGTGTTGGGAGGCAGTAAGAAGGACATTTAAAAAAGGCAATAATTTACTCTGTTCTTACCAAAATGACCAAATTGACCCAATTCCCATTGGATGATTAAAACTAGTGGAAAAGAGACATAACACACCTGTTCCATTGCTTGGTAACACAAATTGCTTATCAGCCAATCACATGGCAGCAACTCAATGCATTTAAGCATCTAGACGTGGTGAAGACGACTTGCCAAAGTTCAAACCGAGCATCAGAATGTATACAGTGGAGTTAGAGACTGACTCCGCACCATAGGTGGGCCTTGTGCCACTACAGCATGTGTAAGTTGAATGTAATAAACAATGACCAATTTTTTAAATTTTATCCGGCAGATTTTGCCAAATCAGCAAGTCACCATACTGTCCAGAAGGAAGAAAGACTGGGTCTAAGGAGGCATGTCAATGGTTAAGAATTCACTGGATAAGAACAAGAGGACCTCTGTGACCCTGGCCCAGATAGCTCTTTGTTGGGAGGCAGTAAGAAGCACATTTCAAAAAGGCAATAATTTACTCTCTTCTTACCAAAATGACCAAATTGACCCAATTCCCATTGGATGATTAAAACTAGTGGAAAAGAGACACTAAAAG